>NW_019947217.1:0-23981 GCF_002910315.2 Salvelinus sp. IW2-2015 | reverse complement strand
GGGACAAATTGTTCTGCTTCCGAGCAATCCAATGGCTGAATCAGGCTGAAGACTATGTCCCTTACGGGAAAGAAATAGACAGGACTTGGACCATCGAGAGGGTGCAATTGTACAATTGATTTGGGGGTTCTTGTGTATTGAAAGTAGTGCTTATTCAAGTCATGATTGTTTTGACTAACTAAGTATGCATGAGTAATGCGATGAAATTCATCTTGCACAGACATTTAGAACTTAACATGCAATTTGAAGATGCCGATTTGGGGAGGTTTTGTGGGAGTCCAGAATTAGGATGATTGGGTAGTAAGAATGTATAAAAGCAAAGGTATCGTGGTAACTTTAAAAGAAGGGGCTGAAGCGTGAGATGAGGGAAGTTTGACGGTGGCTAGGACGGCACGCACCGAGTATTAATGATTGTGAGAAGAGATGGGAGTAATTATGGTGTCTTTCTGCTGCAGCGGGAGGGCTGGGACAATGCTGGGGAAAGCCGCAAAAAATACAACATGCCTGGTTTATAAACAACTGTTTCGATGCATCAGTGACATGGCAAGGAGATGTTTTTTGAAAATTACTGCTTCGCATTCAACAACCCGTAGATTCCTTTTGGATTCGTGGATAGTTAAGGAACGTGCGGGCCTATGGCGCATGTGGGAGATGGGGCTCTGTGGATTATGTGTTATTTTAATGGGGTCATTAAGGAGATGATAGGGCTCTTTGCAAATGAGACTGGAACCAGAACGGAGATTTTTAAAAGGTAACTTGGACAGTTTGTGACATAAATTGACTTTGGGAAGAATGTGAAGGTGACTAGTCAGAGTTAGTGTGAGAGATGAGAGAGGGCATGACAGGGCGACATAAGGTTGGTAGTTGGTCGGCGTGCGCAGTTGCTTGGTCCACGATTAGGTACATGGCATCCACGAGAGGCTTTCTTGCTGAAATCAGGAATGCCTGAACTTGGAAAGATGGGCTTGAAAGAGTTTTGGACTTACAAGCTGAGAAGTAGGGGTATTTTGGGTTAGGGGTGGTATGGATCACAAGGTATGGAGAAGGCTATGAATGGAGTTGAGTATGGGGAATAGGGATTCGGGGCGATGGTAACATTGGAAAGATGCAGAGTGGAGATGGGAGTTGGGTGGTCGCATTTGGAAAGATTGTCACACGTAGATCGGGAAAGATGGGTAGTGTCTCGCGTGGGGTATCAAGTCGAGAGATTGGCAAAAGGTAAAATTGGAGATGTCTATTGTAGTGTAGTAAGATATTTGGGAGTTTGGGATGGTCACATTGGGAATATGAGATATGAGGCATAAGTGGTGGTAGATATTGTGATTTAGTGTGTTTGGCGCGCAACAATGTAAGACTCGATAGTGTGGAGAGTATGGGGAGGTCCTGGTGGGGTATCATTCTTGCTGCTGGGTGTCACATACTAAGGTAATAGATGCTAAGAGTGGTAAGATGTTATTACTGGAGTTGGATTGTGGTCACCATTGTAAAAATAGAAAACTCTCTAAGGGGTTAAAAACCCGGGTGTAGTGTAGAATTTTGTTGTGGGGTCAAGACTCGGACACCTCATTTGGGCAGCACACTATGGTGCAACGGAGGAGTGGAAAGTCTGAAATCGGATGCTGTGTTTAAGTCGGCTGGGGCTATAAATGGGCATGATACGTAATGACTATTACGTGCAACGTATACACTTCCCTGGAATGTCAAGAGGAAGTAGAAGCGGTGGATAAAACGGAAGTTTGAAATTATCTCTGTCCTGGAATTGGAAAGATGCAAGTGAGATGGGAGTTGGTGGTCACCATTGGGAAAGATGCAGAATAGAGATGAGGAGTCGGGTGGTTCACATTGGAAAAGATCATAGTAGAGATGGGAGTTGGGTTGGTACACATTGGAAAGATGCAGAGTAGAGGTGGGAGTCCGGGTGGTAAAATTGGAAAGAGCAGAGTGAGATGGGAGTTTTGGGGTGGTACATTTGGAAAGATGCAGAGTGGAGATGGGATCGGGTGGTCACATTGGAAAGATGGTCAGAGTGGAGATGGGTTGGGTGTCACATTGGAAAGATGCAGAGTGAAGATGGGAGTTGGGTGTCACATTGTCTTAAAGATGCAGAGTAGAGATGGGAGTCGGGTGGTCACATTGGAAGATGCAGAGTAGAGATGGGAGTTGGGTGGTCACATTGTAAAAATGGCAGAGTGGAGATGGGAGTTGGGTGGTCACATTGGAAAGATGCCAGAGTGGAGATGGGAGTTGGGTGGGTCACATTGGAAAGATCAGAGTAGAAGATGGGAGTTGGGTGGTCCACTTGGAAAGATGCAGAGTGGAGATGGGAGTTGGGGTGGTGCACATTGTAAAGAATGCAGAGTAGACGATGGGAGTCGGGTTGGTCACATTGGAAAAGATTGCAAGTAAGAAGATGGGAGTTGGGTGGTCACAGTTGGAAAGATGCAGAATAGAGATGGGAGTCGGGGTGGGTTCAACATTGGAAAGATGCATAGTAGGATGGGAGTTGGTGGTGGTCACAATGTTGGAAAGATGCAGAGTAGAGATGGGAGTCGGGTGGTCACATTGGAAGATGCAGAAGTAGAGATGGGAGTCGGGTGGTCACAATTGGAAAGATTGCAGAGTAGAGATCGGGAGTTGGGTTGGTCACATTGGAAGATGGCAAGGTAGAGAATGGGAGTGGGTGGCACATGGAAAGATGCAGAGTAGAGATGGGAGTTGGGTGGTCACATTGTTTGAAAGAATGCAGAGTGAGATGGGAGTCGGCGTGTCCACATTGGAAAGATCAGAGTAGAGATGGGAGTTTGGGTGGTCACATTGGAAAGTGCAGAGTAGAGATGGGAGTCGGGTGTCACTTGGAAAGATGCAGAGTAGAGATGGGAGTTGGGTGGGTCAATTGAAAGATTGCAGAGTGGAGATGGGATTTTGGGGTGGTCACATGTTGTAAAGATGCAGAGTGGGAGATGGGAGTTTGGGTGACGCAGAAAGAACTGGGAAGAGGATGTCAGCTAAATGTAGCGTCTCCTCAGTCATTTACAGCTTCTAATAAAACATACATTAATCAGCTTATGTTCTTAAAGTCAGATTATAGACTGCCAATGCATACAACATAGCGTTCAAAGCATATGATGAGGCTGTCGAAATACAAATGTCCTTTTCAATGTCACATTGAGCAGAGACAGTAGATGTAATGTTGTAATACTGTACAGCGAAGGGGTTTTGCTATTTTGCTATTGTATACACTGATGAGATGGAATATCCTACAATGGTGGCCAACCACCGACATTAGTCGATAATTGAGTTGCTATATATGATGTTTTAACTGATATGGACACATTTTCTATGGGTTTACTGACCCCAACTAAACTAAATGACAGTTCCCTGAAGCATGGTTTGGAAATAGCAACACTCAAAACTCAAGGTGTCTCCCTAATTGGGCAGCATTAGTGGTCATACAAGGATATCTGCGGTCATAAGTTTTACAGCGGCTGTAATGAACAAGCCAGAAGATTTACTGAGACCGCTCTGGAGCAGTTCTGGTGGCCCTCATCAAGCCTAGGCTACTAAAATACATATCTGGGTGTTGATGGGAGCATAAGTGTTAGTTAATGACAACAGGTTTATGTCAGAACTGGAGTGTACTGTGACTGATTTGTTAGGACAGAGGTGGAAGAATTCCCCGCATTGGGCATGCTTCTATTTAACATCAGAAGGATGATTGGCTTCTGTGGTGCTCTAAAACAGGAACAGATGGGGAGTGTGAAGGACGTGTGAAGTGGGGTGACTAGGGGCATGGGGGTGTATGTGGGGAGAAAACTGGGGAAGATAGGGGGTTGGGAGAGGGGAAAGAGAAAGAGAACAGGAGAGAGAGAGAGAGAGAGAGAGAGAGAGAGAGGAGAGAGAGAGAGAGAGAGACGAGAGAGAGAGAGAGAGAGAGAGACAGAAGAGACAAAGAGAGATAAGAGAGAGATGCAGCGCAGGGAAAGAGATTGGGGAGATAGTGAAAGGGAGAGAGAGAGAGAGAGAGAGAGAGGGAGGAAAGAGAAGAAAAGCAGGGGATGAGGTTGGCACTGAAGGAAGATGACAAAGCCTGTCACCTCTCACTCTCCCGGTCTCCTTCTCTCAACTTGATGAGCTGCCAAATATCAGCATGTGTGTGTGTATGCGTGCGTGTAGATATTCTTCTTATACATTTATACAATTTATATAGGTATGCTAGCTAGTGCTAGCCATGCTAGCCAATAAAGGTATGCTAGCTAGTGAGTCATATTTGAGATACAGTGTGTGTGCACATGTGCCTGTGTGTCGAGAGGAGAAAGAGTGGAGAGCAAGGCTGAGCAAGACAGATGGAGAATCGGTGCTTACAGGTACTTGTGTAATATACGGCACAAATAGGCTACATACTCACACACACACACGCACAAAAGGGTTAAGCTGTTATGCATTGCCATTCTCACTCCCCTGCAACTTCATCACCTCACCCACTCATACTTCTCTTCTTTTCCTCTCACTCATTTCCTCAGAGGACAAATTACCGTGATTACCATCCTACCTCCCTCTGCTCCATTCTCTCGCTCCCTCGCTCCTTATTTCATAGATTTCACAGTGTGAGTATTTCTCCTTCTGGCGGTCTTTGTGTGCCCTGTTCCATTCTTTCTTTCACCTCCTCCCTCTTACTGTTCTGCCCATTCCCTCTGTCCTTTCATATCTCCAGTCAAACTATCATTCTGGTCTTTATCTCTTTCTCCTTCCCTAAGGAGGACTCTCTTTATCTCTTTCTCATCCTCTTTATTTTTTGTCTTTCTCTACCTCCCCCTCTCTCTTTCTTCCTCTCTCTCTCTTTCTCCCTCTCTCTCTCTCTTCCTCCCGTCTTTCACCATCCCCCCATCCCTCTAACTCTTCCCAAGTCAAATGTTCTCATTAACGGGCACACACTCTGGGGAAATAAATTAGTAATATTTATGATGAAACCCTCTCTGTATCGCTGTCTCTCATCTCGTTGTTGCATAAAAAAGACACTGATCTTATCAGGCCTACCTATGTAGTCATCCGTCAGAGAATCTACCAATCCATCCATCACCCGGGCGCAGGCTGCGTCTCCACTCCCCTTGGCAGCCAAGGCTTTTAAAAGTGCATAAAACTCCAGATTGGATACGGAGCACCTGAGTCCGCATGTGGAACATCTTCCCAGCCAACTGCCCCTGAGCTATGAATCAATGTTCTGCCCTGGCTAAGGAGCAGCCCACATATGGTTCCTAGAACATTGTAGGGGTGTAATTTACCTAGTGGATCTTGATATCCTTCTGGGTTCACAAGCTCCACAGGTTGTCAGGTTTTGGTGTTAGGACATACCTTGACAGCTATCAAAGCTGTCATATGGTAACAACGCTACAGTACCGCTTGGCTCCTTGAGGAAAGTCATGAATGGAGGGATTGGAGGCAAAACCCAGGAGGCTTTTATGAGTCTTGTGATGTCAGAATACATTTGTGTTGCGGCCCGCAAACCATCCCATTACAACTTGTTAGGGAATATAATACTATTCACCAACACCTGGTTCATTAAACCATCCCATTACAACTTGTTAGGGAATATAATNGGAATATAATACTATTCACCAACACCTGGTTCATTAAACCATCCCATTACAACTTGTTAGGGAATATAATACTATTCACCAACACCTGGTTCATTCATTCCTATTTAATCATCCCCCAATAGTAAATGCCATGTGAAATATAGTAAGCAGCACTGACTTTGGGAGAAAGAGGTTGGATTGTGAGTGTCTTTTTGGCCCTGGTATGTAATTGAGCAGAGCGGCGGGGAGCCTGGCTTTGGTAGTGTCCTAACCCCCAACTGTCACACTGCAGCGGCAGGGGTACTAACAGCAATGAACAGGCTGGAGGAATGAATCTTCTCTCCTCCTATCTCCTCCCATCCCCTCCTCTCTCCTCCTCTCCTCCTCTCCTAGGATGCTTCAAAGGAGCCTGAGTGTACATCTGGTCCGTATAGAACCCTGCCCATTGCCACCAGAACTGCCCCAAGGTGGCAAATTGTGTTTCTAGCTCAGAGTGATTGATTGATGAAGTAAATCTCTTAGAATGTGTGTGGGAAGGACAGGTGTGTGTGTGTATGTGTGTGTGTGTGTGTGTTTGTGTGTGTTTGTGTGTATGCTCGTGTGTGTGGGTGTCATGGTTCTACCTGTCATCAGAGGGCGGCACAGACCTTCCTAGAGACATTAACGACACTCAGGTGAGTCAAATTTACTCATTATGATTTCCCTGTTAAAAGAGGTGTATTTTATGTTGTCCTTTGCAGAAGCTTGAATTGTTTAACGTGTGCGGTTGTTTCATAAGTGCGTTTTCGAGACATAGTGTTAGTTGTTTTTTCAAGTGTCCTGTGATCCTGCGGCTATCGTGTCTCAGTAAAGTATTATGTTTATCCTTAACCACTGATTCCTCGTCTGGTCTCTTCTCTGCACCTGGGTCCAACCTTACCACATCACAGTGGGTGTATTTGTGAGTGTATTTGTGGGTGTGTGTGAGCATGTGTGCATGTGATATGTGTGTAAGTGTCACTCACTCTGGGTGAAGCGAGGAGGGTTGTCGTTGACGTCACTCAGCCTGACAGTGACAGTAGTGGTCCCTGAGAGACCTCCCAGATGGCCCCCCATGTCCTTGGCCTGCAGGACAACCAGGTATTGGTCCTGGGTTTCTCTGTCCATATCAGGCACTGCTGTACGCAGGATACCTGGGAAAACACACACACACCAAAGACATATAGTAGTTCAAGATCAATCATTTCCACTATGCAGAATGACCTGATTCTGCTTCACATACAGAGGCTGCCTCTAGCTGTGCTCACCCAACCCAGCCAAACCAGGAGACTGGCAGCCAAGGTAGCTAAATCACCTTGAAATAATGTATGCTCTTGTAAAGCTAGTGAAAATATGAGGCTTTGATGGGGTATATGTAGGGAATTAACAAGCAACCAGCATCAATACCTGAGCAAATGTGATGTGGCTCTGGGATGTGTGTGTGTACAGAATGAGACCTTTTTAAATGAAGAGAGCGAACAGAGTGGACCGGCTCTGCATGCAAACCCTGCTAATGGACGAGAGCTTCAGTTATTAGGATAATATACCCAATTAATATAAAAAACCCACCAGCAGAACCCTCTTCACTCATACCAGAGGTGCCTCCAACAGTTAATTAAATTGCATCAGAATTCAATAACGGCATCGCAGACGCTGTCTACCTTTAATATCCCCTTGTCGACAAATAGAATAAATCCAACTAGTACACACATATGCCCACACACACTCACTCACACACACTCACTGCCTAACTAGGCGACACACTCGTACAGTAAACATACGGTTTAAAATGCAGTGTTTACTAGCTTCCAAGCTGTCAATCACCTAGTGACGCAACAGAGGACTTAATGTGATGTTTGAAGTGCCCACGGTTTCCTCTTTCCCATCTGCCTGGGTTGACACCAAGGCCCCCCGAAACACAGTCGATGTTAGTGAAGAGACAGGTCCTTTGAGCCTTTTTAATCTCTCCCAAACCTTTCCTGACATCTCCCTTTGAGCAGACATCTTTTTGTTTTTCCGCCTTCAAAAAATACAATTTAAGGCGGTTGCTGCAGTTTGTTGGATGCACATAGACTCTGGCAGTCTGAATACATTTCTGCCAGCTTGAACTGGATTAACTGAGAAAGAGCAGGAGGGGGACACAGAGAGAAGGAATAGGGGAACAGAGACGGGGGCGAACGGGAGGGAAGTGAGAGGAGGGAATATGGGGAGGGGGTGATGGAGATGGAGGTGAGAGGAGGGAATACGGGACGGGGAGGGGGTAGATACAGAGGGATCGGTATGCATGGCAGAGAGTGTGAGGGACCTGAGAGGGGGGATTGAAGGAGGGAGAGAAAGGGATTGGGAAAAGAGAGAAAGAAAGCGCTGTGGGGATACACACTGCAAAGAGACTTGTAAAGGAAGAAAATGGTTGGCTGGAGAGGAAGCAGAGAGGGAGGCGGAGGGAGGGAGGGAGTAGGGAGGGAGGGAGTAGGGGAGCGAGGGAGTAGAGAGGTAGGGCGGGAGCAGAGAGGGAGGAAGGGAGCAGGGAGGGAGGGAGGGGAGGAGGAGAGAGAGGAGGGAGGGAGTAGAGAGGTAGGGAGGGAGCGAGGAGGGAGGAGGGAGGGAGGGAGGGAGGGAGGGAGGGAGGGAGGGAGGGAGGGAGGAGGGAGGGAGGGAGGGAGGGAGAGGGAGGGAAGAGTAGAGGAGGAAGAGGGGACTAGGGAGGGAGGGAGCGGAGAGGGAGGAAAGGGAGCAGAGAGGGAGAGAGTAGAGAGGGAGGAGGGAGGGATGGAGGAGCAGAGAGGCAGGGAGGGAGTGCATTGCACCATAAGTGGAGAACAAGAGGCACTCACCTGTCTGTGGGTCCACAGAGAAGAACTGCTGTCCCTGCACAAGTGTGTACACCAGCCTGGCACTGTTCCCATAGGTTGGGTCGTCAGCATCTGTCGCTGTCACCTGGATTATAGAAGTACCTGAGGGAGGAGGTGAGAGAGCAGAGGAGTGTTAATAAAACAGCATACCACACACACACACACTGACTGGACACAGCAGTACATTAACTCAGCACTGCCAGAGAGCCAAATACACACTGGCTGACTGACTGACTGATTGACTGGCTAGCTGACAACCCCCACCTCTCTCTTTCTCCCTCTCCCTCTCTCTCTCTCTCTTGCTCTCTTGCTTGCTATCTCCCTCTCTCTCTCTCTCTCTCTCTCTCTCTCTCTCTTTCACCCCACTCTCTCTCTTTCGGCAGCAGTGCGACAAATATTTTATTCACTTTCCTTCTCTCCTGCTGCACACCTTCTTTCTCTCTCCATTCTGTCTGTCTCACTTCATTTCTCTTCATCTCTGTCACAATCCCCTTTGGCTCCCTCTCAATCTCTCTGTCTGTCGGTTGCCCCCCTTGTCTCCCCCGTGACTCCCTCATGTCATGAATCCCTGCCTCTCCTGACAGATATGGACACTTTTTCCCACCAAATAAATCAAAGACCGTCAGCTTTATGTGTGATATTGAAATTGTAGCAAAAAATATATATATAGTTTGGAAAGAAGAACTATGTTTCCCATGGGGCACTGGGCTGACAAGCTCTGAGGGYAGAGGGGATTTGTGGGAGCAGCTGTTGCTGTTTTCTGACATCAAAGCCCCGACAGTGTCACAGGGAGAGAGAGCGAGGGAGGGAGGGAGAGAGGGAGGACGGAGGGAGAGACGAGTGAGAGAGAGACTGGGTCTGATTGCTGATCTATCACAGGTAGTTAAAAGAGCATAGTGATGCACCCGTGCATCAGTCTAAGTAACATAATATAAAAATCTCCATCAAAATCCATCAGTTTCAGCTAGAGATATCAGTGTTTTGCATGGGCTGCATCTCAATCCACCACATCCGTTGATGTTGGCCTTCCGCAACTGCGATGGAAGGTGGCCGAGCTACAGCTGTGTTTGTCAGACCATGAAACATCCCGAAAATCATCTGTAGCGTTTTTTTCCTGTAACTAATATGACCCCACGAATATGACCCCGTTTTTCTCTATGGCCCCCACATGTGTCATGGGACTCGTCTGAAGGTAACCCATACAAACAAATGGAAGTATGGAGATAGTTTTGTCCCAACAAAAATAACGAGTTAAATATGTGCAACAAAAAAAACAAGGCACATGGAAGATAGAGAGAGAAAGGGAGAGTGAGAGAAACAAATGTTTTGATGCATGTGGCAGTACAATAATGATCAGATAGACAGATCAAACAAGGTTGACTAGGGTTGACGCAACAAGCACAAGAGAGAGAAATCTATTGATTTACAGTCTGCCTTGGTGATATAGCACAGTCACAATTTGGAGTGATCATACATTCAGACAGATGTATTACCAGTGAATGGAGCAAAATTCTATTCACACTGCCTGGCACTGAGACGTTCATACCCTGGGTGAATACCATAGTGGT
Source organism: Salvelinus sp. IW2-2015 (assembly GCF_002910315.2). Classification (NCBI taxonomy): domain Eukaryota; kingdom Metazoa; phylum Chordata; class Actinopteri; order Salmoniformes; family Salmonidae; genus Salvelinus; species Salvelinus sp. IW2-2015. The sequence continues at coordinate 13,970 of NW_019947217.1, read as the reverse complement.
TTCTTTCCATGTGAAATACTGTAAGGCTATAGTAGCTATAGAAATCATATCCTAGTATCCACTTAAAACTAACCGTGGGGATGAAATTCACATCACACAAGTTGTTTAGAGCAATCAAGGGAAGAAAAGTGAAATCATAGTGAAAGTGAGATGATGAAAGACATCTCAACCAATCTCTTCGACAGGCTGACTGTGTGTTATTGTGACTACTATCATTATCTTATTACCACTGTAGCATTGATGGTGGAAGATATGACCAGTTATATGTAACAGCTCTTTAATAAGACTTTCATGGCTCCGCTATCTACTAGTCTCAGAGCAACCCACCGAGCATTTTGAAAAGTACCTTGGTAAATATTTCATCCCGGGTAAATATTGAAACCATGATTGACTGAACAACTCAATCTGGGATCGAGCTTTGGAAAGCAAGCCCACATCAAAATGGATGATCGTATTAATAAAATGGAAGCAGACAGCAGCAGATAAAACAGACAACGGCTCCTCGGCTTCAGTACCTATGTTGGCCATCTCAGGCACGGTGGCGCTGTAGGGCCCATCCTCAAACAGAGGGGGGTTGTCGTTGATGTCCTGTACTCTGATGATGAACGTGGATGATGGCTCCAGGGCCCGGTCGGTCTGCCGGTCGGTTGCTGTAGCGATGAGGCGGTACTCGTCCTTCTCCTCACGATCCAGGGGCTTGGTGACATGGATGTTGCCTGTCTTCTCGTCAATCACAAACACTGACCCCGCCCCCTCACCACGCAGCAAGTACTTGGTGCGTCCATCACCTCTGTCCATGTCAGTGTGCAGCTGAGAGAGAGTGAGAGCAAAAAAGAGAGAGAGAGAGAGGGAGAGAGAGAGAAGGAGATATATAGAGGAAGAGCTATAATTTATCAAATAAAAGAGAATGGATCAAAGAGAAATAAAAGTGATTATACACAGTGATTCTATACACTGATTATACACTGTGATTATACAAAGCGATTATAGACTGTGATTATACAGTGATTATACACAGTGCTTGAGGACTAAGGACAAGAACACTGAAACACATACAAACCAACACCCTCTGATCTTTCCAGATCCATCTATGGGGCAATGGCCCTGAACTAGGATCATCATAATCGCAATATCCATAGTAATGCACCAGCTTAACTAGGCCTGCTATTCTCACAAACAGTTGTCTCTGAAAGCTCATCAATCTGTGAAATACAGTTCCCTACTGCTGCAACGATTAATGAAAGTAGAAATTTAACACGTAATAAGTTGAGGCCTAATCAATTATTTCCCAACTACTGAGAGTGTATTAAGGAAGGCAGGAGTGCATGCAGTCTTGATCCTGACTGCTGCTGGCTGGCTTAGCCCTGGCTGGCTGGCTGTCTGGTGGCTAGGGCTCTCTCAAGCGGAGCAGGATAGTAGAAGAAGGATCCGCCTCCCCCCATCTCCATCTCCATGGCCCTGCTCAGGGGATGCGCTCCGCACATCAGCATTCATTCTCATTACAGCTCAAACGTGGACGGAATAGGAACCCTGACAAAAGAGTGCAAAATTCCAAGAGAGTGTGACATTGTGAATTCAGAAGAAAAGTGCGAGTGGGGGCCGCTTGAAAGCATTGTTGCATGGCAACAGCTAAGCTCATTCGCTAAATGAAATGAAAAATGATACTCTGAATCAAAATATTCATTCGTTTTACAGATCCCCATTTCAATGGTAAAAATAGATGTATGCCCCCTCCCAGTGAGTAAACGATTCACATGGATGTGTGTTTGCACCTAAATATAACCTTTTTATAAGTTTACACTCTGAGTGTCTGCTGAGTTGAGCTAAACAATTCTGTGTGCATTATGTTTATACATAAACTCAGCAAAAAAAGAAACGTCCTCTCACTGTCAGCTGCGTTTATTTTCAGTAAACTTAACATGTGTAAATATTTGTATGAACATAACAAGATTCAACAACTGAGACATAAACTGAACAAGTTCCACAGACATGTGACTAACAGAAATTGGAATAACCTGTCCCTGAACAAAGGGGGGTCAAAATGAAAAGGAACAGCCAGTATCTGATGTGGCCACCAGCTGCATTAAGTACTGCAGTCCATCTCCTCCTCATGGACTGCACCAGATTTGCCAGTTCTTGCTGTGAGACGTTACCCCACTCTTCCAACAAGGCACATGCAAGTTCCCGGACATTTCTGGGGGGAATGGCCCTAGCCCTCACCCTCCGATCCAACAGGTCCCAGACGTGCTCAATGGGATTGAGATCCGGGCTCTTCGCTGGCCATGGCAGAACACTAACATTCCTGTCTGCAGGAAATCACGCACAGAACGAGCAGGTTGGCTGGTGGCATTGTCATGCTGGAGGGTCATGTCAGGATGAGCKTGCTGGAAGAGTACCACATGAGGGAAGAGGATATCTTCCCTGTAACGCACAGCGTTGAGATTGCCTGCAATGATAACAAGCCCAGTCGGTGATGCTGTGACACACCGCCCCAGACCATGATGGACCCTCCACTTCCAAATCGATCCCGCTCCAGAGTACAGGCCTCGATGTAACACTCATTCCTTCGATGATAAATGCGAATCCGACCATCACCCCTGGGGAGACAAAACCGCGAGTCGTCAGTGAAGAGCACTTTTTGCCAATCCTGTCTGGCCCAGCGACGGTGGGTTTGTGCCCATAGGCAACATTGTTACCAGTGATGTCTGGTGAGGACCTACCTTACAACAGGCCTACAAGCCCTCAGTCCAGCCTCTCTCAGCCTATTGCGGACAGTCTGAGCACTGATGGAGGGATTGTGCATTCCTGGTGTAACTCAGGCAGTTGTTGTTGCCATCCTGTACCTGTCCCGCAGGTGTGATGTTCGGATGTACCGATCCTGTGCAGGTGTTGTTACACGTGGTCTGCCACTGCAAGGACGATCAGATGTCCGTCCTGTCTCGCTGTAGTTCTGTCTTAGGCGTCTCTCAGTACGGACATTGCAATGTATTGCCCTGGCCACATCTGCTATCCTCATGCCTCCTTGCAGCATGCCTAAGGCACGTTCAGGCAGATGAGCAGGGACCCTGGGCATCTTTCTTTTGGTGTTTTTCAGAGTAAGTAGAAAGGCCTCTTTAGTGTCCTAAGTTTTCATAACCGTGATCTTAATTGCCTACCGTCTGTAAGCGGTTAGTGTCTTAGCGACCATTCCACAGCTGCATGTTCATTAATTGTTGATGGTTCATTGAACATGCATGGGAAACAGTGTTTAAACTCTTTACAATGAAGATATGTGGATTTTTACGAATTATCTTTGAAAGACAGGGTCCTGAAAAAGGGACGTTTATCTGTACTTATTGGTGGCACAGACGCTGTTTCATCCTTTCCTACACTTAAATGACCCTTGCCTAACGATTGCAACGGAAGCTGGGCTTGCAGCACGGCTATCATCGCCATAAGCCGATCGTTCTCCTGTATATTATGAGTACAGCGACTGCAGTTAGAAGTTAGAAGTTATAATGTTCATGTTACTACTTAGCTTTGGCTGGTAGAGGTCGTGTAGAACCATGTCCAGATAAAGCGTCCGGGTGAAAAAGTTGAATGAAAATTTGAGCAAGGGAAAAAATACAAATATTAAACACTAATTAAAAAGTTAAAACCGTAAAGTTGGGAGGTAGCAAAGTAACGTTAGCAACACACCGCACAGKYGCACGTTAACAAGTCCATAAGTTGTGACCAGTGTGCTCTCCACCTGCCCGTTGGACTGAGGCCTATACTCGGAAGTGAGGCTGACCGTGACCTCGAGATTCTCCATGATGGCTCTCCATTCTCGTGATGTGAATTGGGGGCCACGGTCAGAGATAATGTTCTCCGGAAGGCCATTATGCCGGAGGACCTACTGGAACAGTGCCTCAGTGACCTGGAGAGCAGTAGGGAGACCAGAGAGAGTGATAAAACAACAGGATTTCGAGAATCCAAAATGGTGGTGAAACCATCTGTGGATGCAAGATCAGTGACAAGATCAATGGATAGATAAGACCAGGGACGCTGAGGCACAGGAATGGGGAAGGAGTTTCCCTGTTGGAGCGTGCCGGGTGGACTTAGTTTGGGCACACACGAGGAGTTGGCGTAGCGAATAACGTCCTGCGCCAAGGTGGGTGAACAATACTTGGAGAGAGATTGAATAGTACGGGTGATCCCAGGATGTCCAGCGACAACAGCTGTGTGTGCCCAGGTCAACAGCCTCTCGGAACGTAGATGCGCTCAGGAGGACAGGTAGTGGGTGCGGGTTCCCTCTCCAGAGCCTGGCGAATGTCCACATCTATCTTGTGTTGGTGGTGGGAGTAGTGTTTAGTATATCTTGTGTTGGTGGTGGAGTAGTGTTTAGTAATCTGTGTTGGTGGTGGTAGTAGTGTTTAGTATAATCTTGCGCTGGCGTGATAGTAGTGTTTAGTATACATCTGCGCTGGCGTGATAGTAGTGTTAGTAATCTTGCGCTGGTGGTGGTAGTAGTATTAGTATATATTGTGTTGGTGGAGGTGGTAGGGTTAGTATATCTTGTGTTGGTGGTGGGAGTAGTGTTTAGTAATATTTTGCGGTGGCTGGATAGTAGTGTTTAGATATATTGTGTTGGTGGTGGTAGTAGTCGGTATAGTATAATCTTGCGGTGGCGGTGATAGTAGGTTTTAGAATATTGTGTGGTGGTGGTAATAGTGTATAGTAGATTTGTGTTGGTAGTGGGAGTAGTGTTTAGTATGCTCTTGTGTTGGTGGTGGGAGTAGTGTATAGTAGATTCTTGTGTTGTGGTGGAGTAGTGTTTAGTATTCTTTGGTGGTGGGTAGTGTGTTAGTATGTCTTGTGTTGGTGGTGGGTAGTAAAGTGTTTAGAATATATTGAGTGTTGTGTGGTGGGAGTAGTGTATAGTAGCTTTGTGTTGTGTGGTGGTGAGTAAGTGTTTGAGAATATATTGTTGTCTGGTGTGGTAGTGGTTTAGTTATATCTTGCGGCTGGCCCGGTGATAGTAGGTTTAGATATATCTTGTGTTGTGGTGGGAGTAGTGTTTAGTTAATCTTGTGTTGTGGTGGATTAGTGTTTAGTATGGTCTTGTGTTGGTGTGGGTAGTGTATAGTAGATATTGTGTTGGTGGTGGAGTAGTGTTTAGTATATTTGAGTGGTGGTGGAAGTGCTTTAGTAGAATCTTGTGTGGTGGTGGAGTGTGTTTAGTATATTGTGTTGGGGTGGAGTAGTGTATAGTAATCTGTTGTTGGGTGGTTGGAGTAGTGTTTAGTATCATCTTGTGTTGTGGTGGGAGTAGTGTTTAGTAATCTTGTGTGGTGGTGGGGAAGTGTGTATAGTAGGACTCTTGTGTGGTGGTGGAGTAGTGTTTAGTATAGTCTGTGTTTGGTGGTGGTAGTAGTGTTTTAGTATTTATTTGCGGCTGGGTGATAGTTAGTGTTTAGTAATTCTTTGGCGCTGGTGGTGGTAGTAGTATTTAGTATATTTGTGTTGGTGGAGGTGGTAGGGTTTAGTAATATCTTTGTGTTGGTGGTGGGAGTAGTGTTTAGTTATCCTTGCGGTGGCGGTGAATATAGTGGTTTTACGAATATTTGTGTTGGTGGTGGTAGTAGTGTATAGTAGATTTTGTGTTGGTGGTGGGAGGTAAGTGTTTTAGTATGTTGTGTTGGTGGCTGGGGAGTGAGTGTATAGAGTGATTTGTGTTGGTGGTGGGAGTAGCATAGTTAGTATGTCTTTGTGTTTGGTGGTGGGAGTAGTTTGTTTCAGTATGTCTTGTGTTGTGGTGGCGTAAGTGGGTTTAAGACTATATTTGTGTTGGTGTGGGAGTAGTTGTATAGTAGATTTTGTGTTGGTTGGTGGTAGTCGTGTTTGGAATATATTGCTGTTGGTGGTGGTAGTAGTGTTTAGTATATCTTGCGCTGGCGGTTAGTAGTGTTTAGTATATTGTGTTGGTGGTGGGAGTAGTGTTTTAGTAGATCTTGTGTTGGTGGTGGGAGTCAAGTGTTTGTATACATTTGCGGTGGCCGGTGACTAGTAGCTGTTTAGATATATTGTGTTGGTTGGTGGGTAGTATGTGTAGTAGTAAAGATCTTGTGTTTGGTGGTGGAGTAGTGTTTAGTATGTCTTGTGTTGGTGGTGGGAGTAGCTTTTAGTAGATCTGTGTTTGGTGTGGGAGTAGTGTTAGTATATCTTTGTGTTTGGTGGTGGGAGTGTGTTTAGTCTAATTTGTGTTGGTGGTGGTAAGTTAGTGTTTTAGTATATTGTGTTGGTGGGGGAGTAGTGTTTTAGTATATATTGTGTTGGTGTGGTAGTGTGTTTAAGTATATCTTGGTTGGTGGTGGGAGTAGTGTTTAGTATATCTTGTGTTGGTGGTGGGGAAGTAGTGTTTAGTATATAGTTGTGTTGTGTCGGGAGTAGTGTATAGTAGATCTTGTGTTTGGTGGTGGTAGTAAGTGTTCTATGTAGATCTTGTGTTGGTGGTGGGTAGTAGTGTTTAGTAAATATCTTGTGTTTGGCGGTGGTAGTAAGTGTTTAGATATATTGTGTTGGTGGTGGAGTAGTGTTTAGTAACTGGAAGTTAGTGTTGAGTATATCATGTGTTGGTAGTGTAGTAGTGTTTATAGTATGTATTGTTGTTGGCTGTGGAAGTAGTGTTATAGTATATTCTGCGGTGGGGTGATAGTAGTGTTTTAGAATATATTGTGTGGTGGAGGTGGTTAGGGTTTTAGTATATCTTGTGTTGGTGGTGGGAGTAGTGTTTAGTATATAATTGTGTTGGTTGGGGTGGTAGGGTTTAGTATATTTTGTGTTGGGTGGTGGGAGTAGTGTTTAGTATATCTTTGCGGTGGCGGTGATAGTAGTGTTTGAATATATTGTTGTTGGTGGTGGTAGTAGTGTATAGTAGATTTGTTGGTTGGTGGTGGCGAGTAGTGTTTAGTATTTTGTGTTGGTGGTGGGAGTAGTTTATGTAAGATCTTGTGTTGGTGGCTGGGAGTAGTGTTTAAGTATACTCTTGTGTTGGTGGTGGGAGTAGTTGTTAGTATATCTTGTGTTGTGTGGTGTAGTAGGTTTAGTATATCTTGCGCTGTCGGTGATAGTAAGTGTTTAGTATTCTTGCGCTGGGCGGTGACTAGTAGTGTTTAGTATATCTTGCGCTGGGGTGATAGTAAGTGTTTAAGTTATCTTGCGCTGGTTGGTGGTAGTAGTATTAGTATATATTGTGTTGGTGAGAGGTGGTAGGGTTTAGATACTTGTGTTGGTGGGGGGTAGTGTTTAGTATATCTTGCGGTGGCGGTGGATAGTAGTGTTTAGGATATATTGTGTTGGTGGTGTAGTAAGTGTTAGTATATTTGTCGGTGGCGGCTGATAGTAGTGTTTAGATATATTGTGTTGAGCGTGGTGTAGTGTATAGTAGATCTTGTGATTGGTGGTGGGAGTAAGCTGTTTAGTATGTTCTTGTGTGGGGTGGGAGTCGTGTATAGTAGATTTGTGTTGGTTGGTGGGCAAGTAGTGTTTAGTATGTTTGTGGTTGGTGGTGGGGCGTAGTGTTTGTAGTCTTGTGTTGGTGGTGGTAGTAGTGTTAGAATATATTGTGTTGGTGTGGGAGTAGTGTATAGTAGATCTTGTGTTGGTGGTGGTAAGTAGTGTTTTAGAATATTTGTGTTGGTGGTGGTAGTAGTGGTTTAGTATACTTGGCTGGCCGTGATAGTATGTTTAGTATTCTTGTGTTGGTGGTGGGAGAGTGTTTAGTAGATTCTTGTGTTGGTGGTGGGAGTAGTTGTTTAGTATGTCTTGTTGTTGGTTTTGGTGGGAGTAGTGGTATAGTAGATCTTGTGTTGGTTGGTGGGAGTGAGTGTTTAGTATATCTTGTGTTGGTGGTGGGAGTAGTGTTTAAGTAGATCTTTGTTGGTGGTGGGAGTAGTGTTTAGTATATCTTTGTGTTTGGTGCGTGGGAGTGTGTATAGTAGATCTTGTGTTGGTGGTGGGAGTAGTGTTTGTATGATCTTGTGGTTTGTGGTGGGAGTAGTGTTCTAGTAAGATCTTGTGTTGGTGGTGGGAGTAGTTGTATAGTAGATTTGTTGTTGGTGGTGGGGAGTTAGTGTTTAGTATGGTCTTTTGCGCTGGCAGGTGATAGTAGTGTTTATAATATCCTTGCGCTGGCGTGAATGTAGTGTTTTAGTATATATTTTGTTGTTGGTGAGGTGGTAGGGTTTAGTATTAATTTGTGTTGGTGGTGGGAAGTAGTGTTGTATTTATGGGTGTTGGTGGAGGTGGTAGGGTTTAGTATTCTTGTGTTGGTGGTGGGGAGTAGTGTTGTATATCTTGCGGTGGCGGTGATATAGTGTTTAGATATTTGTGTTGGTGGTGGTAAGTAGTGGTATAGTAGATCTTGTGTTGGTGGTGGGTAGTGTTAGTATGGTTTCGTGTTGGTGGTTGGGAAAGTAGTTTATGGTAAGACTTCGTGTTTGGTGGTGGAGTAGTGTTTAGTATATCTTGTGTTGGTGGATGTGTTAGTATGTGTTGTGGTAGTAGTGAGACTTGCGCTGGCGGTGATAGTAGTGTTTAGTATATTTGCGCTGGCGTGATAGTAGTGTTTAGTATATCTTGGCGCTGGTGTGGTAAGTAGTTTAGTATATATTGTTGTGGTGGGAGTGGTAGGGTTTAGTATATTTGTGTTGGGGTGGGAGTAGTGTTTTGTATATTTGCGGTGGGGTGATAGTAGTTGTTTGAATATATTGGTGTGGGTGGTAGTAGTGTAATGTATATCTTGCGTGGGTGATAGTGTGTGTTTAGAATATATTGTGTTGGTGGTGGTATAGTGTATAGTGATCTGTTGTTGGTCGTGGAGTAGTGTTTGTATGTTTGTGTTGGTGGGGGAGTAGTGTATAGTAGATCTTGTGTTGGTGTGGGAGTAGTGTTTTAGTATGTTTGTGTTTGTGGTGGGAGTAAGTGTTTTAGTATGTTTGTGTTTGGGTGGTAGTTAGTGTTTAGAAATATATTGTGTTGTGGTGGGAGTGTGTATAGTAGATCTTGTGTTGGTGGTGGTATAGTGTTTAGAATGATATTGTGTTGGTGTGGTAGTAGTGTTTAGTATATCTTAGCGCTGGGGTGATATGTAGTGTTAAGTATAATCTTTTGTTGGTGGTGGAGTAGTGTTAGTAGATCTTGTGTTGCGTGGTGGGAGTACGTGTTTTGTATGTTCTTGTGTTGGTGGTTGGGAGTAGTGTAATAGTAGTCTTTGTGTTGGTGGGTGGGAGTAGTGTTTAGTTATCTTGTGTTGGTGTGGGAGTAGTGTTTAGGTATTTGTGTTGGTGGTGGGCTAGTGTTAGTATATCTTGTGTTTGGTGTGGGAGTATGTCTAGTAGATCTTGTGTTGGTGGTGGGAGTATGTTTAGTATATCTTGTGTTGGTGGTGGGAGTAGTGTTTAGTAAGATCTTGTGTTGGTGGTGGGAGTAGTGTATGTAGACTTGTGTTTGGTGGTGGGAGTAGTGTTTAGTATATCTTGTGTTGGTGTGGTAGTAGTGTTTTTAGTATATCTTGCGCTGGGGTGATAGTAGTGTTTAGTAATATTTGCGCTGGTGGTGGTAGTAGTATTTAGTATTATATTGTGTATGGTGGAGGTGGTAGGGTTAGTATTCTTGTGTTTGGGTGGTGGGAGTAGTGTTAGTATTTCTGCGGTGGCGGTGATAGTAGTGTGTTAGAATATATTGTGGTTGGTGGTGGTAGTAGTGTTATAGTAGATCTTGTGTTGGTGGTGGGAGTAGTGGTTTAGCCATGTTTGTGTTGGTTGTTGGGAGTAGTGTATAGTAGATCTTGTGTTGGTGTGGGCGTAGTGTTTAGTATGTCTTGTGTTGGTGGTGGGAGTAAGTGTTTAGTATGTCTTGTGTTTGGTGGTGGTAGTAGTGTTTAGAATATATTGTGTTTGGTAGGTGGAGTAGTGTATAGTAGATTTGTGTTGGTGGTGGTAGTACGTGGTTTTAGAATATATTGTGTTGGGTGGTGGTAGGAGTGTTTTTTTTAGGTATATCTTGCGCTGGCGGTGAATAAGTAGTGTTCTAGTATATCTTGTGTTGGTGGTGGGAGTAGTGTTGTATTAGATGCTTGGTGTTGGTGGTGGGGTAGTGTTTAGTATGTTCTTCGTGTTGGTGGTTGGGAGTAGTGTATAGTAGATTTGTGTTGGTGGTGGGAGTAGTGTTGTATATTCTTTTGTTGGTTGGTGGTGGGTAGTAGTGTTTAGTAGAACTTCTTTGTGTTGGTGGTGGGAGGTAGTTGTTTAGTATATATTGCGCTGGGGTGATAGTGTGTTTTAGTATATTGCGCTGGCTGGTGATTTAGTAGTGTTTCAGTAATATATTGTGTTGGTGGAGGTGGTAGTAAGTGTTTAGTATATCTTGTGTTTGGTGGTTTGGGAGTAGTGTTTAGTATATATTGTGTTTGGTGGAGGTGGTAGTTTAGTATGATCTTGTGTTGGTGGTTGGGAGTAGTGTTTCGTATATCTTTGCGGTGGCGGTGATAGTAAGTGTTTAGAATATATTGTGTTGGTGGTGGTAGTGTGTATAGTAAGATTCTTGTGTTGGTGTGGGAGTAGTTGTTTCGTATGTCTTGTGGTTGGTGGTGGGAGTAAGTTATAGTAGATCTTGTGCTTGGTGGGTGGGAGTAGTGGTTTACGTATATCTTGTGTTGGTGGTGGGAGTAGTGTTGTTAGTATATTTGTGTTGGTGGTGGTCGTAGTGTTAGTATATTTGTGTTGGTGGTGGGAGTAGTGTTTAGTAATCTTGTGTTGGTGTGGGAGTAGTGTTTAGTATATCTTGTGTTGGTGTGGTAGTAGTGTTAGTATATCTTGTGCTTTGGTGGTGGGAGTAGTGTTAGTATATATTGTGTTGGTGGTGGTAGTTAGTGTTTAGTATATCTTGTGTTGGTTGGTGGGAGGTGTTTAGTATATCTTGTGTTGGTGGTGGAGTAGTGGTTTGTATATATGTGTTGGTGGTGGAGTGTGTAGTAGATTTGTGTGGTGGTGGTAGTAGTTGTTAGTAGATCTTGTGTTGGTGGTGGTAGTCAGTGTTTTTAGTAATCTTGTGGTTGGCGGTGGTAGTAGTGTTTTGAATATATTGTGTTGGTGGTGGGAGTAGGTTTAGTATACTGAAAGTAGTCGTTCGAGTCTATCCTGTGTTGGTAGTGGTAGTAGTGTTTAGTATGTATTCGTGTGGCTGTGGAAGTAGTTGTATAGTATATCTTGCGGTGGGTGGTGATAGTAGTGTTTAGATAATATTGTGTTGGTGGAGGTGGTAGGGTTTTTAGTATATCTTGTGGTTGGTGGTGAGTAGTGTTTAGTAATATATTGTGTTGGTGGAGGTGGGTAGGGTTTAGTATTCTTGTTGCTTGGTGTGGGAGTATTTTGTATAATTTGGCGGTGGCGGTGCTAGTAGTGTTAGAATATATTGGTGTTGGTGGTGGTAGTAGTGTATAGTAGATCTTGTGTTGGTGGTGGGGTAGTGTTTAGTATATCTTCTGTTGGTGGTGGGGAGTAGTTTATGGTAGATCTTGTGTTGGGTGTGGGAGTGTGTTTCGTATATTTGTGTTGGTGGTGGAGTAGTGTTTAGTATAGTCTTGTGTTGGTGGTGTAGGTAGTGTTTAGTATATCTTGCGCTGGCGGTGATAGTGTGTTTATTATCTTGCGCTGGCGGTCTGATAGTATGTTTTAAGTATAATTTGCGCCTGGCTGGCGGTGATGTAAGTGTTTAGTATTTTTGCGCGGTGGGGTAAGTAGTATTTGTAATATATTGTGTTGGTGGAGGTGGTGAGGGTTTAGTATATCTTGTGTTTGGTGGTGGGGTATGTTTAGTATATCTTGGCGGGTGGCGGTGATAGTAAGTGGTTTAGAATATATTGTTTTTGGTGTGTAGTAGTGTATAGTATATTGCGGTTGGCGGTGGATAGTAGTTGTTTAGCATATATTGGCTGTTGATGGTGGTGTAGTGTATGTAGATTCTTGTGTTGGTGGTGGGAAGTAGTGTTTGGTATGTCTTTGTGTTGGTGGTGCGGATGTAGTGGTATAGTAGACTTTTGTTGGTGGGTGGGAGTAGTCGTTTGAGTTGTCTTGTGTTGGTGGTGGAGTGTGTTAGTATGTCTTGTGTTGGTGGTGGTAGTAGTGATAGTAGATCTTGTGTTGGTGGTGGGAGTAAGTGTTTAGTATATCTTGTGTTGGTGGGTTGGGAGTAAGTGTTTAGTAGCTCTTGGTGTTGGTGGTGGGAGTGTGTTTTAGTTATCTGTGTTGGTGGTGGGAGTGTGTATAGTAGATCTTGTGTTGGTGGTTGGGAGTAGTGTTTAGTAATCTTGTGTTGGTGTGTGGGAGTAGTGTTTGTAGATCTTTGTGTTGGTGGTGGGAGTGTGTATGTAGATTTTTGTGTTGGTGGGGGAGTAGTGTTTAGTATGATCTTGTGTTGGGTGGTACGGTCAGTAGTGTTTAGTTTATTTGCGCTGAAGCGGTGATAGTAGTTTTTAGTATATCTTGCGCTGGGGTGATAGTAGTGTTAGTATCGCGTGGTGTATAGTTTAGTATATATTGTGTGGTGGAGGTGAGTTAGTACTTGCTGTGTGGTGGGATAGTGTTAGTATTCTTGTGGCGCTATAGGTGGTAGTGTCAGATATTTGGGTTGGTTGTTAGTATATAGTTTATTGCAGAGAGTGCGGTGATAGTTAGTGTTTGAATATATTGTGTTGCGTGTCTGGTAGTAGTGGTATAGTAGAGTGCGTGTGTTTGTTGGGTGGGGAGTAGTGTTTACGATCGTCTTGTGTTGGTGGTGGGAGTGTGAGGTTTAGCTAGATCTTTGTTGCCTTGGTCGTGGGAGTGATGTTAGTATGTCTTTAGTGGTTGGGTGGTGGGAGGTAAGTGTTTGAGATGTCTTGTGTTGGTTGGGTCGGTAGTAGTGTTTTAGAATATATTGGTGTTTGGTGGGTGGGTTCCATAGGTATAGTAGATCTTGTTTTCGTGGTAGGTCAGGTAGTAGTGTTAGAATATTATTGTGTTGTGCGTGGTAGTAGTGTTTAGTAATTCCGTTGCGCTGGCGGTGATAGTAGTGTTTTACAGTATATCTTGTGGTTGGTGGTGGGAGTAAGTGTTAGTAGATCTTGTGTTTTGGTGGTGGGAGTAGTGTTTTAGTATGTTTTGTGTTGGTGGTGGGAGTAGTGTATAGTAGATTCTTGTTGTTGGTGTTGGAGTAGTGTTTAGTATATCTTGTGTTGGTGGTGGGGTTAGTTGTTTAGTAGATCTTGGTGTTGGTGGTGGAGTAGTGTTTAGTAAATATTGCGCTGGCGGTGATAGTAGGTTGTTTATATATCTTGCGCTGGCGGTGATAGTCAGTTGTTTTGTATATAGTTGGTGTTGGTGGAGGGGTAGTAGTGTTTAGTATATCTTGTGTTGGTGTGGGAGTCAGTGGTTTAGGTATATATTGTGTTGGTGGAGGTGGTAGGGGGTTTCGTATATTTGTGTTGGTTGGTGGGAGTAGTGTTTTAGTATATCTTTGCGGTGGCGGTGATAGTAGTGTTTAAGCAATATATTGTGTTGGGGTGGGTAGTAGTTGTGTATAGTAGATCTTGTGTTGGTGGTGGGAGTAGTTGTTAAGTATGTCTTGTGTTTTGGTGTGTGGGGGTAGTTATAGTAGTTCTTGTGTTGGTGGTGGAGTAGTGTTTGTATATCTTGTGTTGGTGGTGGGAGTAGTGTTTAGTATAATTGTGTTGGTTGTGGTAGTAGTGTTTAGTATATTTGTGTTGGTGGTGGGATATGTTTAGTATATTTGTGTTGGTGGTGGGAGTAGTTTGTATATCTTGTGTTGGTGGTGTAGAGTGTTTGGTATATCTTGTGTGGTGTGGGAGTAGTGGTTTAGTATATATTGTGTTGTGTGGTGGTAGTAGTGTTTAGTATATCTGTGTGGTGGTGGGGTAGTGTTTAGTATAAGTCTTGTGTTGGTGGTGGGAA
>NW_019947216.1:17112-23994 GCF_002910315.2 Salvelinus sp. IW2-2015 | reverse complement strand
AACCTAAGAAAAGAAATGCAAACTAAACCGAACAAAAACATAAAATATAGAGCTATACGATAAAATATATTCCTTTCTTTTAACAGAATAAAACAATAAAACCAACTAAATGCACAATATTGCTTTTATGTTCATATTTAACAACATTATGGTTGAATGAATCTTTCACCACATCGGCTCCTGCACTGTCACCCAGAAAAAGAGGCATTTTAGAACTTACTTCAGTTTAATTTATGATCTTAGGAGGACACCTACGGGCCTTTTTAAGTACTACACCTAATATAACAGATCTTCAGAAGAGGGATAAACAGGAGATAGGCCTGTGCACTGTAAAACAAACTAGCTGAAACGAAACACAATTATATTCAAAACCRAACCCTAACCCTAAACCTAACCCTAACCATTCTAATAACTATACCTTACCCTAACCTTAACCATTCTAAAAACTATACCTTACCTTACCCTAACCTTAACCCTAACCTTAACCACCCTAAAAACTATACCTAACCCTAACCCTACAAACAGACAGTCTTTTACCCAACCAACAGGTTAATCTACAAGTGGGCAACCATGGGGCCTACAACTTTGGCCGGTTGCGCCCGGACCCCTCCGGCCTACGCGTATATGATGTGGAGTGCACCCCCTCCCTTCCCCCCCTTCGGCTTCCACGTGTCAGAGATGGAAGTGGATCAACCGACTCAAAACTAGAAACCTAACCCTCTAACCCTAACCCTAACCCTTGATTTAACCACCACATACTTTACTTTTAATCATTCACTTTTAACTTTCAATTTTATTGTTTCTACCTGTGACATAACCGCCACGCGATTCAAATTTCACCTTAAACCAATACCTTTAGGTTAAGTTAAAAACAAAAATAATTATACAAAAAATAATAATATTCACTCCACTTACACTACTGCACCATACATAACCAAACAAATACCTAGGAACACTCCCACCCTCACCATACCAAACTGAAACTACGAGCCTGAGCAGGAGAGCCTGACACCTGTGCATTGGGTGAACATACATGGAGTAATCACAAAGGAAACGTCTAACCTAACGGACCACCTGGATAAATAAATAAAAATCCATCCCTCATACAGGTAAGTATCAATATTCAACACTGGTGCCCACCCCAGGTAAGTAGGATGGGTAGCACCAACTTCGGATGAAAATATCACTGGAAAGAACACAAAAAGCTCTTTCGGACCCATACTTCCTATTCCTTAAAGTTGAGATGAACGCACCAAACGGGACACTCAACCGCAATTACGCGAACCCTAATGCAGATGAACACGACAATACCAACTCCCCTAAAATGCATCTGCAAAAACTAAAAGTAAGCACCCTTTTAAAATCTGAAAAAGAGAACATTTCTCTGGGACCACAAACTACAATTACCCCTTAAAACAGAAACCAACACCAAGATCTTTATCGTCACAAAGGAAAAATACCATGGATACAACCTCTCTCTACACATCGCACCCTATTATAATTATAGTCACGCGACTCCAAGTGACGCGACACCGAAAGTAGTGCTGTAACACAGCCTACGTTGTAATATGTTAAGGTGTTGCTCTGTATACAACATATAGTATGAGGGTCTTTATTTAAGGTGTTGATCGGTATACAACATCTAGTATGAGGGTCTTTATCTAAGGTGTTGATCGGTATACAACATCTAGTATGAGGTCTTTATTTAATGGTGTTGATCGGTATACAAACATCTAGTATGAGGGTCTTTATTTAAGGTGTTGATCGGTATACAACATCTAGTATGAGGGTCTTTATTTAAGGTGTTGGATCGGTATACAACATCTAGTATGAGGGTCTTATTTAAGGTGTTGATCGGTATACAACATCTAGTATGAGGTCTTTATTAAGTGTTGATCGGTATACAACATCTAGTATGAGGGTCTTTATTAAGGTGTTGATCGTATACAACATCTAGTATGATGGTCTTTATTTAAGGTGTTGATCGGTATACAACATCTAGTATGAGGGGTCTTTATTAAGGTGTTGATCGGTATACAAATCTAGTATGAGGGTCTTTATTTAAGGTGTTGATCGTATACAACATCTAGTATGAGGGTCTTTATTTAAGGTGTTGATCGGTATACAACATCTAGTATGAGGGTCTTTATTTAAAGTGTTGATCGGTATACAACATCTAGTATGAGGGTCTTTATTTAAGGTGTTGATCAGTATACAACATCTAGTATGATGGTCTTTATTTAAGGTGTTGCTCTGTATACAACATCTAGTATGCGGGTCTTTATTTAAGGTGTTGATCGGTATACAACATCTAGTATGAGGGTCTTTATTTAAGGTTTTGATCTGTATACAACATCTAGTATGACTGTCTCTAAGGTTTTGATCTGTATACAACATGAGCCAAGAGGGATGAATTCTTRTGCAAGGCACTGTAGATTTTGTAATTTTGCATTTTGATACGGGGGTCACCGAAAGAGAAAGAGAAATTCAACACTGTTTTGTCAATCAATCATCGATTATCAAGTTGAAATCAATAGCGAGAGACGGGGTTGCATATAATGTTAAAACTAACACAGCTCAAATATCTTCATTTAGGATGATTGTAWATTATCAAATATTTCTTACTAGATATTTAAAAAATGCTCCTAAACACAATTGAACAAGGTGCCTTAGACTACAGTGTCCATAGGGTCTGGCAGCAGGTTGAATGATTGACATCCCCAGTGAGTGCAGAAATATTTGTAATTTTTTATACAGTCCTCTATGGGAATTGAACCCACAACCCTAGRATTGCACACACCATGCTCTACCAACTGAGCCACACGGGACAGGACAGGACAGGACAGACGAAGACAGAAAAAGACAGAGACGAAGACAGAGAGACAGCTAGACAGACAGATATAAAGAGAGACGAAGACAGYACGACAGATAGACAGACAGAAAGACAGAGAGACGAAGACAGAAAGACAGAGAGACGAAGACAGAAAGACAGAGACGAAGACAGAAAGACAGATAGACAGACAGATATAAAGAGAGACGAAGACAGAAAGACAGATAGACAGACAGAAATAAAGAGAGACGAAGACAGAAATAAAGAGAGAGGAAGACAGAAAGACAGACAGAAATAAAGAGAGACGAAGACAGAAAGACAGAAAGACAGAAAGACAGAAAGACAGATAGACAGACAGAAAGACAGATAGACAGACAGAAATAGAGACGAAGACAGAAAGACAGATAGACAGAGAGTGTCGTGGAAAATTGCAAGATTATGTTATAGTGCTTGTATTGCATTAGAATGGTTGTTTTATTCGACAAAATAGAGGATTCTGTCGAGTATTGTGTGTGTGTGTGTTCCACTGAGGATGGGCCTCTATGAGATAGCACTGACAGAGGAGATTTACGATGTCTTRGGGTAATAAAGCCTAAAGAGCATTCCAGATAGTAAAGGTAATGTTTTTGTGCTATACCGTACCAGGGTGAGACGGGTTCCAGTTTGAAGTAGGAGGGGGCCAGACACTGGTCTTTGCAATGAGAACTATTGACACAGCAGTAACTGTCTGCTATGTTTTATAGATATCTTTCATATAAATCTTAACTTCTTGTGAATAGGGGGGCGCTGTTTTCACTTTCCCCACCCGAGAGAGCTGTAATTTTTTTATTAACGCAGTCCCTTATGGGATTGAACCCACACAGCTTCCACTCAGCGTTTATTCGTCGGCCAGCACTTTCCGATCGGCTCCAACGTGAGACGCGAGATACACGGGACAGGACAGGACTATGGAAACTGCTACTCGGGAAGTGTTTCCGAAGAAGACAGAGCACGACCTGTAGACGACGATGCGACCTGGCTTAGCACAGACTCCAGATAGTAAAGAGAGACGAAGACAGAAGACTTCAGTTTCCGGTTCTGGGACAGGCACGACAGACATTCGAGAGAGCGATAAGATGAACAGACATGTTAGAGCACGAGTACTGTAATGCAGCATGACGGGTATGCTACAGATAGAGTGACAGACAGATATAAAGAGAGACGAAGACAGAAAGACAGAGACCTAGGACACCGAGCAGAAATAAAGAGAGACGAAGACAGAAATAAAGAGGAGGAAGACAGAAAAGCGAAGACAGAAATAAAGAGAGACGAAGACAGAAAGACAGAAGAGGCACAGAAGGACAGAGACAGACAAATGAACAGACAGAAAGACGGAGCAGATGAATCAGAGAGCGAAGACAGAAAGACAGTAGGACAGAGAGTGTCGTGGAAAATTGCAAGATTATGTTATAGTGCTTGTATTGCATTAGAATGGTTGTTTTATTCGACAAAATAGAGGATTCTGTCGAGTATTGGTGTGTGTGTGTTCCACTGAGGATGGGCCTCTATGAGATAGCACTGACGGAGGAGATTTAGACGTGTCTTGGGTAATAAAGCCTAAAGAGCATTCCAGATAGTAAAGGTAATGTTTTTGTGCTATAGTCAGTACGGGTGAGACGGGTTCCAGTTTGAAGTAGGAGGGGGCAGACACTGGTCTTTGCAATGAGAACTATTGACACAGCCAGTAACTGTCTGCTATGTTTTATAGATATCTTTCATATAAATCTTAACTTCTTGTGATAGGGGGCGCTGTTTTCACTTTCGAAAAAATCGTGCATAAAAATTAAACGGCCCTCGTACTCTGTATAGATCATATCAATATGCATATTATTATTACTATTGGACTTGAATAACCCAGCTCTTTGAAGTGCTTTCTAACCATACTGTGTTGAACTTATATCTGTGAGTCACACTTTCAGATTACTTAAGTTTGTGGTTACAGCCCAAACTTGCCACGTGACGGAAGGTGATTTAAAGTTCTGCAAAACGTCAGGGTTGACTCTGTTCAATTTGCGGCTTTTGGTACTTTTGTGCTGATGTTGTTATGGCTCAATACCGCCTTCGCACTAGATTTCACCAGCGCAGTGGGCTTTTGTCCCAGGTGTTCATGAATGGGGTGTCTAGCACTTTGGTCTTGAGGCTTGACACTTAATATTGAGCCTTTGGTGCGAGTGGTGTTTCTATGGTCCGGATTAATTGGTTTTGTGAGTCGTCTTTCGAGGCTTAGCGCACGCGGCGCGATACTCGACATTGTCTTTCTGCAAAAAAGCGTTTTAGGCTATATACTTCGTCACCGCTGACTTGCTCCCGGCCGTGGCTTGTGGTATTTATTTCGATACATTTATTTGTATGCAACAAACACAGATGGCGTTATTAAAGCTACGACGATTTTCTTCTAATGTACACGGGAGTTTGATGCGTTGTATTCCAAATTTGCTTCTCATCTGCGATCTTCTTGGCGTTCTCTCTTCCTTCATGCCGCGTCAAGCGATGATCAGCCTCGGCTCAGGCGATTGGCTTAGCACAGTGGCTATTCCTCGACTCATGAGAGAGACACATGGTACATTCGGAAAGTTTGAGTACGCGATTTAGGGTTCTGGACTACCGGACCTCCTTCCGCATTTCATGGTTGCATTACGGGTTGTCATGCTCGGAATCGTACAGCAAAAGTACGGTGTTAGAAATTTATTTCTTCGACCATGGATCAGGTCTCCCTCTCTCGTATTGGTCTCGGTTTGTTTCGTGGATAGCCTGTTGACTCCAAGAGCACTTCCGGGTTCTCCCGCCCCTGGCGGTTAGAATCGGTGTGGAGAGGCCGTCTGGTCTCCACACATAGGTGCTTGCACTCTTGGGTCAGGGTACACTGGGTTGACTTTCAAAGAAGAACAATCTATTCTTAACACCAGGTTTGGGCGCGTGGTTCGCAATTTAGGAGGAACGCAGTGTATCTTTCATTTTAGGCCTCGTTCACACTATGTCTCTGCGTACGTTGTTTGTTAGCGAGTTCTTTTGATTATGGTTTAGGTGGTATTGCGTGGCACACAATAACTACTCCCTCCGGGATGATTGGTTGAATTGCTTGCTTGGACGCGCTTGGTCATTTCACTTTCCAAATGGCTATAACTCACCACCCCGATTTTGAGTTGCGCTCTAAATCCAGCCATCGGATTTTCGAACAAAAACATGAAACTGGTACGGGTTGTCATATTGGCATGATGCTTAATAAAGACTGCTCATCTTGGCCTGAGTGAAGTTGTCCCAACAGCGTCTTGTGATGAATTGCTTATATTTCTTGCTGGTCTTGGGGATTTAACGCTATGTTGTCGGTGTGGCTAGCTCTTATTAGGCGGTTGTGTTTGTGTTCCTGGTTGTGATGCAGAGCCTTAATGGCTCAGTCCTACTTATCTAGTTCCGTCGTTTTTCACTCCCTTTCTCCGCCGCCACTGTACACTCTCAGAAATTTTTGCGGATATAACTTATGTTCGGCGTGTGTATCTCCAATCTGAAGTATTGTTTATCGGTTTTCATCTTTGGCTGCGTACCTCACACACATGTATTTTCTACAGCTTGGTAAATTGTATTGGTCACTGATGATGGGCCTATTGACGGTTCTCTACGTTGCTCCCTGTAACTTATTCCAGTGGCTGCTCTCTGGATGCCCTATTTGTGATGGTGGCTGGCAATGTAAAAACCAGGATTTGTAGGCTATAATATGCACATTTTCGAACAAAACATAAATGTATTGTATAACATGAGGTTATAAGACTGTCATCTGATGAAGTTGTTCAAGGTTAGTGATTAATTTTATCTCTATTTGTGGGTTTTTGTGAAAGCTACCTATGCGGTGGGAAACATGGTGAAAATATGCCGTGTTTGGCTATTGTGGTTTAGCTAATAATAAATACATATTGTGTTTGTTTCGCTGTAGATGACATTTTAAAAATCGGAAATGATGGCTGGATTCACCAGATGTTAACCTTTCATTTGGCTGTATTGGACTTGTGATTTCATGA
>NW_019947216.1:0-13923 GCF_002910315.2 Salvelinus sp. IW2-2015 | reverse complement strand
GAAAAAATCGTGCATAAAAATTAAACGGCCTCGAACGCGCCTCGAACCGAGTTTGATCAGTTTATTCAATGTTTATTGGAAATTTTGGAATTTTTCCTTCCATGCGTCAAGAGATGATCGCGCCACATGGCTAGCCAAAGTTGCTAATTCGACAGAAGAAATGGACATTCTAAAACCAAACAACGATTTATTCTGGACCTAGGACTCCTTGCACAACATTATGAGGAAGAACAGCAAAAGTAAGACAACATTTATGATATTTCGTATTTCTGTGTAATATGTTGACTCCAACACCGCGGAGAATAGGTGAGCGCTGTCTCACAATAACGCATGGCTGTATGTTGTGGTAAAGTTATTTAAAAAAATCTAACACAGCAGTTGCATTAAGAACCAGTGTATCTTTCATTTGCTGTACAACATGTATGTTTTAGTAAAGTTTATGACGAGTTCTTTGATTAGATTAGGTGACTGTCCAAAATATCTCTCCGAGATTTTGGTGAATTGTTGCTACGTATTCACAATGTATAACCACGATTTGCAGCTCTAAATATGCACATTTTCGAACAAAACATAAATGTATTGTATAACATGATGTTATAAGACTAATTATATTATATGATATCCTTGTCCCGTTAGGCTAGGCTATGCTAGTCAGCTTTTTAGATGAGGAGGATCCCGGATCCGGGAGAGAGAAGCGTTAGTGGTTAACCTTTGTGAACTGTTCCTAAGATCTGTGGTTCGTCATGTAAGTTGAGGGGGGTGTATCTTGGCTATAAAATATATTTGTATTCTTCTGTAGGGACTCTCAAAATTCATTATAGATAGTGAATTGTTGAAAGTAAAGCTTAAAGCTCATTGACTGATGTGTAGTTTGTAACTCTCCTCACTTGGTAATATAGGAAAATGCCACAACAAGAGAAAGACAGATGGATAAAGAGAGAGAAAGAAAGACAGACAGACAGAATGAGAATATCCAAATTGTTTATTTGAGTACATGTTTATCAGGGTACACACATACACACACACACAGTCTCTCTCAATTTGATTCAGTTCTCTCTCTAGGTGCAGTGCTGGGCCAGACAGTCGCAGGCGGTGACAGACAAAACGTTGTGATGTGTCAGTGTTCCATTAGAACACAGCAGCGGAACGCTCAGAGGCTCTGTCGCCACAGAAGCACAACACACACACTCCCTCTCCACAGCGTTAGTCTCCAGGGAATATACACTCTTACTACGACACTTCCCCTGAAAGAGAGAGAGAGAAAGACATTATAAAATCATTAGACACAAAAACAAGTGTGCAGTTAAAATTGGCAATAAACACACAGATTTCTTTACTCAGGGCCGTGGGGTGAGACAGGGATGCAGCTTGAGCCCCACCCTCTTCAACAAATATATCAATAAATTGGCGAGGGCACTAGAACAGTCTGCAGCACCCGGCCTCACGCTAATAGAATCTAAAGTCAAATGTCAAATGTCTACTGTTTGGTGATGATTTGGTGCTTCTGTCCCCAACCAAGGAGGGCCTACAGCAGTACCTAGATCTGTCCCCAACCAAGGAGGGCCTTTCAGAGGCAGCAACCTAGATCTGTCTCCAACCAAGAGGGTCTAGCAGCGAGGTACCTAGATCTGTTCCCGCAACCAGGGAGGGCTACAAGCAGTACTAGATGCTGTCCCAAACCATAGGAGGGCCTTCAGCGCACCTAGGATCTGTCCCCAACCAAGGAGGCGCTTCAGGCAGTCCCTACGATCGTGTCTCCCAACCAAGGAGGGCCTTCTAGCACAGTACGATCTGTCCCCAACCAAGGAGGGCCTACAGCAGTACCTAGATCTGTCCCAACCAAGGGAGGGCCTACAGCAAGCACCTAGACTAAACTTTGTGCAGATTGCTGTCCAGACCTGCGCCCTGAACAGTAATCTCATAAAACCAAAATAATGGATGTCCAAAAAATGTCCCAGTCACCAAGACAACAATACAATTCTACTCTTAACACTGTTGCTGTCAACCCTAATCTGTTTCAGGTGTGACGCTGTCTGTGCTTGTCTCCACCTGCCAGCGTGTCACCGCATCTTCCCCAGGTATCCCCAGTTGTAATACCTGTTTTGTTCCCGTGCTCCTGTCTTCCTAGTTTGTTGTATTCCGCAGCGTTTTTGCCCATTCTGCCACTGAGCCCTGCCGGCCTGTCGTTTCTGACTTTGTCACACTCCTAGCTTCCTGGACCATGCAAGCCCTGACCCTGAGCCTGCCATCGTTCTGTACCTGACCTCTGACCTCCTTGAGACCCTGTCGTTTGCCTGCCCCTGTTTTGTAATTAACTTTCACCTTCGAAACTGTCTGCCTGGGTTCCTTTTCGAGCTTGATAGTGCCGATGAGCGCACAAAAATATACAGTTGAATGAGTTTACATACACCTTGGCGCAAATACATTTAAAGTCAGTTTTTTCACAATTCCCTGACATTAATTCCTAGTTACAAATTTCCCTGTCTTGTCAGTTAGGATCAACCATACTTATTTTGAAGATTTGACCCTTCAGAATAGTAGTCATTAAAGTTATCTATTTCGCTTTATTCTTACATCACATTCGCAGTGGTCTAGAGTTTACTCCTAATTAGTAATTTGGTAGGCATTGCCTTAAATTGTTTAACTTGGGGTCAAACGTTTGCAGGTAGCCTTCTCACAAGCTCACGAATAAGTTGGGTGAATTTTGGCCCATTCCTCCTGACAAACACTGGTGTAACTGAGTCAGGTTTGTTAGGGCCTCCTTACTCGAAACATACTTTTTCAGTTCTGCCGCACAAATGTTTTATGGGATTGAGGTCAGGGCTTTGTGTTGGCCACTCCAATACCTTGACTTTCTTGTCCTTAAGCCATTTTGCCACAACTTTGGAAGCATGCTTTGGGTCATTGTCCATTTGGAAGACCCATTTGCGACCAAGATTTAACTTCACTAAGGTAGGGGGCAGCATTCGGAATTTTGGATGAAATGCATTCCCAAATTAAACTGCCTGCTTCTCGGGCCCAGAAGATATGATATGCATATAACTGGTAGATTTGGATAGAAAACACTCTAACGTTTCCAAAACTGTTAAAATAGTGTCTGTGAGTATAACAGATGTCTCGTTCTGACCATAGTTCTTGTGTGTTTTACTTGTTTTAGTGTTGGTCAGGACGTGAGCTGGGTGGGCATTCTATGTTGTTTGTCTAGTTTGTCTGTTTCTATGTTTGGCCTAATATGGTTCTCAATCAGAGGCAGGTGTTTTGTGTTGTCTCTGATTGGGAATCATATTTAGGTGGCTTGTTTTGTGTTGGGGTTTGTGGGTGGTTGTCTTCTGTCTTTGTGTTCTGCACCAGATAGGACTGTCTCGGTTTTCACGTTTGTTATTTTGTATTTTGTATAGTGTTCACGTTATCGTCTCTTTGTTTATTAAACATGTTGAACACTAGCCGCGCTGCATTTTGGTCCTCTCCTTCACCAACGGAAGAAAATCGTTACAACAGAACTGATTTGGCAGGCGAAAACCTGAGAAATCTATTCAGGAAGTAGTTATTTGTTTGGTTTTGTAGTTATCTATTCAATGCCATTACAGWATCCATTGACTTAGMACTCAAATTGCASTTRCTATGCCTTCCACTAGATGTCAACAGTCTTTAGAAATTGTTTCAGGCTTGTATTCTGAAAATGAAGAAGTAAGAGCAGTCGGAATGAGTGGACCCTAAAGTGTCACAGAGCTTTTTCATGCGCGAGACCGAGAGAATGCCTTTCTTGTTTACCTTTTTAAATTGACGACGTTATTGTCCGGTTTAAATATTATCGATTATTTAGGCTAAAAACTAACTGAGGAATGAATATAAACATCGTTTGACATGTTTCTATGGACTTTACGGATACAATTAGGATTTTTTTGTCTTCCTATTTTGACTGCGTTTGAGCCTGTGGATTACTAAAGAAAATGCACAAACAAAACTGAGGTTTTTGGATATAAAGAGACTTTATCGAACAAAAGGAACATTTATTGAGTAAATTAATGTCTGCTGAGTGTAACCATATGAAGATCATCAGGTAAGGGATTAATTTTATCTCTATTTCTGACATGTGTAACTGTTCTACTTGGCTGGCTACTGTTTGTAATGATTTGTCTAGTGGGCTATGTTCTCAAATAATCGTAAGGTATGCTTTTGTCGTAAAGCATTTTTTAAATCTGACACCGTGGTTGGATTCACAAGAAGTTAATCTTTAAACCTATGTAAAATATGTATTTTTTCTGAATTTTTATAATGAGTATTTCTGTATTTGAATTTGACGCCAAGCAGTTTCACTGGCTGTTGAAGAGGTGGGACGCTACCGTCTCACGTGRCCAAGAGAGGTTAACTTCATGACTGATGTCTTGAAATGTTACTTCAATATATCCACATAATTTTCCTGCCTCATGATGCCATCTATTTTGTGAAGTGCACCAATCCCTCCTGCAACAAAGCACCCCCACAACATGATGCTGCCCCACAAGAGTCTCTGCTAAATATTTGTGTGTGTTCTCACCTCACAGTAGTGTAGTTCTATCTGTTGTTGTGACTGACAGTCGTCCACTTTGATGTAGTTGAGTGTTCCCACTGTCTTCCTACACTCTGGCTCTGTACCTACAGATACACACACACACTCAGTACCGACACCAACACACACTCACACAACCCATTCTCACACACACACACACACACACACACACACACACACACACACACACACACACACACACACACACACACACAACACACACACACACACACACACACGAGTCTGGACACACTCAGTACACCCCTACACAATAAGGACAACAACTCAGTACACACACCACTCCAGTATAACACACACATTAACAATAAAACAGCACACACACACATTACAATCACACCAGTACAGACACAAACAAAAGGTACGGACACAACACAAGGTACAAGGTACACAAGGTACAAACACCCCTTAATGATACTCACAACATCTCACAGCAGCTGGTTCCTATCTGGCTGATCTCCCCTGAACACAGAGACGATTAGACATATCATATATATCATATAATATAAAAAACATCAAGAACATACCATATAGAAAACACAACAGAACAATCAGAATAATTATAAAACACAAACAGAGACATATATATATCATATAATATTAAAACCACAGCAACAATTCATCACATTTTATATATAAAACACAAACAGAGAACATATTGCAATATATATCATATAATATTAAAAACACACAGAGACATATCATTATCATCATATAATATAAAACACAACGGAACATATCATATAATCATATCATTTAAAACACACGAATGATACATGTCATCTCTATATAACATATCAATAAACAAAGATCATATCATGATGAATAGTAAAACACAGCAGACACATCTTATATAGATACACTACGCGGCCAAATGTATGTGGACACCTTCTCGTCCAACATCTCATTCCAAAATCATGGGCATTAACATGGAGCTGGTCCCCCCTTTCCTGCTATAACAGCATTCACTCTTCTGGGAAGGCTTTCCAATAGATGTTGGAACATTGCAGCAGGGACTTTCTTCCATTCAGCCACAAGAGCATTAGTGAGGTCGGGCACTGATGTTGGGTGATTAGGCCTGGCTCGCAGTCGGCTTTCCAATTCATCCCAAAGGTGTTCGATGGGGTTGAGTTCAGGGCTCTGTGCAGGCCAGTCAAGTTCTTCCACATTGATGTCGGCAAAGCATTTCTGTATGGACCTGCTTTGTGCACAGGAGCATTGTCATGCTGAAACAGGAAAGGGCCTTCCCCAAACTGTTCAAACAAATATGGAAACGAAGAATTGTCTAGAATGTCAGTGTATGCTGTAGTGTTAAGATACCCCTTCACTGGAATTAAAGGGCCTAGCCCGAAACATGAAAGACAGGCCCAGACCATTATTCCCCCTCCACCAAACTTTACAGTTGGCACTATGCATTGGGCCAGGTAGCTTTCTGCTGACAATCCGCCAAACCCATATTTGTCCGTTGGACTGCCAGATGGTGAAGCGTGATTCATCACTCCGGAGAACGCGTTTCCACAGAGTCCAATGGCACCAAGCTTTATACCACTCCAGCCAACGCTTGGCATTGCGCGCGCTTGGTGATCTTAGGCTTGTGTTTGGCTGCTCGACCATGGAAACACATTTCATGAAGCACCCGACGAACAGTTCTTGTGCTGACGTTGCTTCCAGAGGAAGCTTAGAACTCAGTAGTGAGTGTTGCAACCGAGGACAGATGATTTTTCAGCACTCGGCAGTCCCGTTCTGTAAGTTTGTGTGGTCTACCACTTCGCGGCTGAGACATTGTTGCTCCTAGACATTTCCACTTCACAATAACAACACACACATTTTACCGGGGAAGCTTTTGCAGGGCAGAAATTTTACGAACTGACTTGTTGGAAAGGTGGCATCTTATGACGGTGTCACGTTGAAAGTCACTGAGCTCTTCAGTAAAGCCATTTTACTACCAATGTTTGTCTATGGAGATTGCATGGCTGTGTCCTCGATTTTATACACRTGTCAGCAACCGGTGTTGCTGAAATAGCTGAATTCACTCATTTGAAGGGTTGTCCACATACCTTTGGACATGTAGTGTTTGTGGAGCTGTAATGTGTAAAATGTGGTAGTGTTGTGGTTGGATGTAGGTGGTGTTGTGTTGTATTGAGGGTTAGCGTTGTGGTTGTCATGTTGTATTGAGGGTTAGCGTTGTGGTTGTCATGTTGTAAGCTGAGGTTAGCGTTGGGTGGTTGTCAACGTTGTCTCGAGGGTTAGCGTTGTGGTTGTCATGTTGTACTTGAGGGTTTGCGTTGTGGTTGTCATGTTGTATTGCGGGTTAGCGTTGTCGTTGTCAGGTTGTATTGAGGGTTAGCGTTGATTGGTTGTCATGTTGTATGAGGGTTAAGGCGTTGGTGGTTGTCTGTTGATTGAGGGTTAGCGTTGTGGTTGTCATTGTTGTATTGAGGGTTAGGGTTGTGGTTGTCAGTTGTCTGAGGTTTACGTTTGGTGTATTGTTGTATTGAGGGTTAGCGTTTGTGGTTGTCATGTTGTACTGACGGTTAGCGTTGTTCGGTTGTCAATGTTGTATTGAGGTTTAGCGTTGATGGTTGTCATTTGTATTGAGGGTTAGCGTTGTGGTTGTCAATGTTGTATTGAGCGGGGTTAGCGTTGTGTTGTTACGTATTGTTGTGATGTTGAGGGTTAGCGTGTGTTGTCATGTTGTACTGAGGGTTAGCGTTGTGGTTGTCATGTTGTATTTGAGGGTTAGCGTTGTGTTTCATGTTGTACTGAGGGTTAGCGTTGTGGTTTGTCATGTGTATTTGAGGGTTAGCGTTGGTGGTTGTCATGTTGTATTGAGGTTAGTGCGTGTGGTTGTCATGTTGTATTGAGGGTTTAGCGTTTGTGGTTGTCATGTTCGTATTGAGGGTTTAGCGTTGTGAGTTGTCATGTTGTATTGAGGGTTAGCGTTGTGGTTGTCATGTTGTATAGGGTTAGCGGTTGTGTTGTCATGTTGTATTGAGGGTTAGCGTTGTGGTTGTTCAATGTTGTACTGAGGGTTAGCGTTGTGGTTGTCATGTTGTACTGAGGGTTAGCGTTGTGGTTGTCATGTTGTATCTGAGGTTAGCGTGTGGTTGTCATGTTGTATTGAGGGTTAGCGTTGTGGTTGTTCATGTTGTATTAGGGTTAGCGTTGTGGTTGTCATGTTGTATTGAGGGTTAGCGTTGTGGTTGTCATGTTGCTATTGAGGGTTACGCGTTGTGGTTGTCATTGTGTACTGAGCGTTAGCGTTGTGGTTGTCATGTTGTATTGAGGGTTAGTGTGTGGTTGTCATGTTGTATTGAGGGTTTAGCCGTTGTGGTTGTCATGTGTATTGAGGCGTTAGCTTGTGGTTGTCATGTGTATGAGGGTTAGCGTTGTGGTTGTTCATGTTGTTATGAGTTGGCGTTGTGGTATGTCATGGTTGTATTGAGGGTTAGCGTTGTGGTTTCATGTTGTATTGAGGGTTAGGTGTGGTTATCATGTTGTAATTGTAGGTTAGCGTTGTGCGTTGTCATGTTTGTATTGAGGAGATAGCGTTGTGGTTGTCATGTTGTATTGAGGTTAGCGTTGGACGTACAGTAGGTGGTGTTGTATTTGTTGTCTTATATTAGGGTTGGAGTTCGGTTTAGGTAGTCATAGGGAGTTCTCAACATGGATACTACCGTGCTCCACCCTATCATGCTCTGAGTGCATTCTCCCATGACGTTCCCTGGAGGAGGAGAGTGTGGAGAACACATACAACTTTACATAGCCAGTTATCCCTATTGACTTTCTATGGGCTTGTGATTAGACACACTGGTTATTGTAGGCAGGTAACATGCCAATTGTTAACACCTAGCTGTATTTATTAACGCATCAAGAAAAAATATTGAAGTCAGGCAACATATGAGACGTGAAATGACCACTTTTCATTCCAATGTATTTCTGTCACTTAGTTTAATTCCAGCACATTGTTTCAAGAAAGGTTGGTCATATTTCTGTGCATACTTTCAGATGAGGCATATTTCTTGTGCATACTTCAGATGAAGCAGCATTATTCTGTGCATACTTTCAGATGAAGCAGCATATTTCTGTGCATATTTCAGATGAAGCAGCATATTTCTGTGCATACTTTCAGATGAAGCAGCATATTTCTGCTGCATACTTTTTCAGATGAAGCAGCATATTTCTGTGCATACTTTCAGATGAAGCAGCATATTTATGTGCATACTTTCAGATGAAGCAGCATATTTCTGTGCATCTTTCAGATGAAGCAGCATTTTCTGTGCATACTTTCAGATGAAGAGCATATTTCTGCGATACTTTCAGATGAAGCAGCATATTTTGTGCATACTTTCAGATGAAGCAAGATATTTCTGTGCATACTTTCAGATGAAGCAGCGTATTTCTGTGCATAAGTTCAGATAAGCAGCATATTTCTGTGCATACTTTCAGATGAAGCAGCATATTTCTGTGCATACTTCAGATGAAGCAGATATTTCTGTGCATACTTTCAGATGAAGCAGCATATTCTGTGCATACTTCAGATGAAGCAGCATAATTTCCTGTGCATACTTTCAGATGAGCAGACATATTTCTGTGTGCATACTTTAGATGAAGCAGCATATTTCTGTGCATACCTTTCAGATGGCAGCAGATATTTCTGTGCATGCTTTCAGATTGAAGCAGCATATTTCTGTGGCATACTTTCAGATGAAGCAGCATATTTCTGTGCAAACTTTCAGATGAAGCAGAATATTTCTGTGGATACTTTCAGATGAAGCAGCATATTTCTGTGCATACTTTCAGATGAGCAGCATATTTCTGTGCATAGTTTCAGATGAAGCAGCATATTTCTGTGCATACTTTCAGATGAAGCAAGCATATTTCTGTGCATACTTTCAGATGTAAGCAGCGATGCATGCTTCAAAATATGTACCAAGGAGTACCACCCGAGAAGTGTCCTCTGTACTCACACTTTTTAATTTTGGACACATGCCATGACCCTCCGTGGTGCAATGTGCTCAAAGTCAGAGTACGGTAATACGGTAGCACGGGTACGCATTTAGAGAAATACTCATATGGTTGTTGGTGTGGTATTGTGGTTTATAGTACTGTATCAGGATTAGTGTTTGTGGTTTGGATGTGTTGTGATGAGGGTTAATGGTTGTGTTGTGATGAGGGTTTAATGGTTGTTTTTGTGTTATAGTGTTGTGGTTTAAGTGTTGTGGATGAGGGTAATGGTTGTGTTGTGATGAGGGTTAATGGTTGTATTGTGGTTGGTTGTAAAGAGGGTTGGTTGTGTTGTGATGAGGGTTAATGGTTTGTGTGATGAGGGTTAATGGTTGTGTTGTGATGGGGTTATGGTTGTGTTTGATGAGGGTTAATGGTTGTGTTGTGATGAGGGTTAATGGTTGTGATGTGATGAGGGTTAATGTTGTGTTGTGATGAGGGTATGAGGATGGGTTGCTGTGTTGTGATGAGGGTTAATGGTTAATTGTGATGTGATGAGTTAATGGTTGTGTTGTGATGAGGGTTAATGGTTGTGTCGTGGTTGTGTTGTGGTTATAGTGTTGTGATGAGGGTTAATGGTTGTATTGTGGTTGTGTTGTGGTTATAGTGTTGTGTTGTATCCATACCCCCTGGTCCAGACAGAGTTGGCGGTCGAAAGAAGGGCAGGTGGTCACTCTGGTCTGGAGAACCAGATCTCCTTTACTGTTGACACCACAGGAGTACTGACTACAGCCTTCATTTAGACTGCTGTTGACCTGTAYGGTGAGAGACAGGGGGTTAGAGTAGAGCTAGTTTACTGTTGACCTGTAGGGTGAGAGACAGGGGGTTAGAGTAGAGCTAGTTTACTGTTGACCTGTAGGGTGAGAGACAGGTGGTTAGAGTTTGAGTAAAGTAGAGTTGTGTGTGTGTGTGTGTGCGTGCGTGCGTTAGTGTGTGTGTGTCTAACCTTGACAGTGATGAAGTGTCCATCAGGTCGTTGGATGGTGCAGGCAGTGGCAACACAGCGATCACAACACGAATCTGGCACCTCTTCTAGAGTATAGCCCTGCAGCACACACACATCTCTTATTGGGATGTTTCAAAGGCCATTTTATTCCAGAATGCTCACCGCAGACAGCTAGAGTGGAGAGSTGAGAAACATGATGYTGATGATGGTGGTGATGATGATGATGATGGTAGTGATGATGGTCTTGGTGATGATGATGKTGGTGGTGATGATGATGATGGTAGTGATGATGGTCTTAGTAATGATGGTTTTGATGATGGTGATGATGGTGTTGGTGATGATGATGATCTTAGTGATGATGGTGATGATGATGGTTGCCAGAAAAAAGGACTRAGGAAAATTGCAATTGGCTCAGAACAGGGCAGCACGTCTGGCCCTGGGGTGCATACAGTGAGTTAATATTAATAATATGCATGTCAATTTCTACTGGCTCAAAGTGGAGGAGAGATTGACTTCATCACTACTTGTATTTATGAGAGGTATTGACATGGTGAATACACCGAGCTGTCTGTCTTAACTACTGGCACACAATTCAGACACCCATACATACCCCACAAGACATGCCACCAGAGGTCTCATCACAGTCCCCAAGTCCAGAACAGACTATGGGAGGTGCACAGTACTACATAGAGCCATGACTACATGGAACTCTATTCCACATCAGGTAACTGAACCAGCAGTAGAAACAGATTTAAAAAACAGATAAAAAACACCTTATGGAACAGCGGGGACTGTGAAGCCACACAAATATTGGCACAGACACATGCATACATACGCACTATACACACACACACACACACACGATAACATACGCACTATACACACACATACACATGGATTTAGTACTGTAGATATGTGGTAGTGGTGGAGTAGGGGCCTGAGGGCACACAGTGTGTTGTGAAATCTGTGAATATATTGTAATGTTTTAAAATTGTATAAATGGCCCTAACTTAGCTGTAAACCAGGAAGAGTAGCTGCTGCCTTGGTTACTTGCTGATATGTCCAAAGCCCTTGAACGAGTAGATCAAGCAAAGCTCCTGCAAAAGCTATCTTTCCAAGGTTACTAGCCTGGCTTGCTAACAGATTTAATCCGATCAGAAGAAGACGAGGGTGATGGTTACTAGCCTGGCTTCACATTTATGCACCAGGAAGAAGAAGAGGGTGAATGGTTATAAGCCTGGTACCAGCTTTAGTACAGAAGAAGACAGAGGGTGATGGTTATAGCCTGGATCCACAGCTCACAAGAAGACGAAGAGGGTGGATGGTTACTAGCCTGGCTGCACAGCTTTATCACCGTAGAAGAGACAGAGGGTGATGGTTACTAAGCGCGCGTATCAGCTTTATCACCAGAAGAGACAGAGGGTGATGGTTATAGCCTGGCTAATCAGCTTTTACGAAGGCAGAGGATGGTTAGCTGCTCAAGACAAGAAGAAGAAGGGTGATGGTTACTAGCCTGGCTCACAGCTTTATCACAGAAGAAGACGAGGGTGATGTTATCTAAGCCTGGCTACAACGCTTTATCAAGCAGAAGAAGACAGAGGGTGATGGTTACTAGCTGGCATAACAGCTTTATACCAGAAGAAGACAGAGGGTGATGTTACTAGCCTGGCTAGCCCAACAGCTATCACACCAGAAGAAGACAGGGGTGGGATGGTTTACTAGCTGGCTAAAGCGCTTTATCACCAGAATGAAGAACAGGTGGTGATGTTTATAGCCTGGCTAACAGCCTTTATCACCAGAGAAGAACGAGGGTGATGGTTAGTACCTGGCTCCACAGATTACAGTCACAGGAGAAGACAGAGGGTGAGGGTATAGACTGGCTACAACATTTATCACAGGAGTAAGACAGAGGGTGTGGTTACTAGCCTGGCTAAATACCAGCTTTTCAACCAGAAAGGAGGACAGAGGGTGATGTTACCGTGCGCTTTCACATTTATCATCCAGAAGAAGACAGAGGTGATGTTACTAGCCTGGACCACAGCTTTGTAACCAGAAGAAAGAGAGGGTGATGGGGTTCTAGCTGGCACGCTTTAAATATACAAAGAGACCAGAGGGTGGTGTTACTAGCTGGTACACAGTCTTATCACAGACAGAATGACAGAGAGGGTGATGGTTTATCAGCACTGGCCCACAGCTTTATACAGAAGAAGACAGAGGGATGGTTCTGGCTGGCTCACAGTTATACAGAAGAAGACATGAGGGTGATGTTATACTGCTACACAGCTTTTATGACAGAAGAGAGAGAGGGTGTATGGTTATAGCCTGGACACAGTTTATCACCAGAAGAAGACAGAAGGGTGGACATGTTCTAGCTGCTACACTAGCTTATCACCAGAAGAAAGCCACAGAGGATGATGGTACTAGCCTGGGTACAGCTTTATACACCGAAGAAGCGAGGGTTGATGGTTACTAGCGCTGGCTTACAAGTTTATCACCAGAAGAAGAAGAGGGGGATGGTTACTAGCTGGTCTAACAGTTAACGCAGAAGAGAGCAAGTGATGGGTATCTGAACACTTCAGAAAGAAAGAGTGATGTATGCGGAGCTTGACTGAAGAAAAGGGATTTACGGCCTGGCTACAGCTTTATCACCAGAGAGAGGAGGAGTACTAGCCTGCACGCTTCAGAAGACAGATGATGGTTATCGCCTGGCTCATACACATAGACTTTTATAGACCTGCACTGGGGCTTCCTCTTTAATTTTAGCTTGTTAGCAGCGATCAGAGTATAGGGAGTTTGGTCAGATAAACAAATGGGGGCGAAGGAGGAGTTTGTACGTGTCTCTGTTGTGGAGTACAGGTGATTTTTTTCCCCCTCTGGTTGACATTTAACATGTTGATAGAAATGTTGGTAGAACTGATTTAAGTTTTCCTGATTAACGTCTCGGGACTAGAGCGCTCGTGGGTGGATGGTTTCTGTTGCTTATGTTCCTTATAAGTGAACTGAGTGCGGTCTTATTGCAGAATCCGTCTGTGGTGGGTAAATAAAAGCACGAAAGTACTAGGCTGAAACTCTCTAGGAAGTGTGTGGCCTGCATTTTTGCACAATATACTCTCTAGGCGAGACAAATCTAGAGACCTTCTTAGATTTCGGTGCACCAGTTTTTGTTACAAATAATGCACACCGCTCGTTTTAGGGAGTGTGCTGTTTATTTGCCGGTGCACTGCGGGTATATCGCTAGCTGAATATCCATGGTCATCCATGTCAGCCACGATTCGTGACACATAAGGATGTTACAGTTTTGTGATGTCCGTTGTCGGAAATATTCGAGATGATACTCTGTCTAACATTTATTGTCCAATGATTGCCATTTGGCGAATAGTAATTTGACAGGTAAGGCAGCTTT
>NW_019947215.1:46973-55565 GCF_002910315.2 Salvelinus sp. IW2-2015 | reverse complement strand
CATCTATCTCACTCCAGTGTTTTAATTTGCTAAATTGTAGTTACTTCGCTACTAGGCCCTATTTATTGCCTTACTCGTCACGCCAGACTTTCTTTTTTTTCTATTGTGTTATTGACTGTACGCTTGTTTTTCCATGTGTAACTCTGTGTTGTTGTTTGTGTGCACTGCTTTGCTTTATCTTGGCCAGGTCGCAATTGTAAATGAGAACTTGTTCTCAACTAGCTTACCTGTTAAATAAAGGTGAAATAAAAATAAAAAATAAATCAAGAATCTCTCTCTCCTGAAGAGACTCTCACTGTTATTTGTAGTATTTGTAAATAAATTACTGTTTTAAACTTCACTTGTACTGTGTGTGCTCTTGTATTGAGTTGTGTTCTTTAAACTCACTCCTGAACTGGAAATACCCCCAAGCCGCACGAAAGCTCGCTTTTTGGTGCAGAGATTGTTAATAGTTTAAGAGGGATGTCACGTGTGTTTGCAGACAGAGAATCTGAGATCTGATCTCCTTGCGAGCTAGTGGAGGGAGCAGCAGCGTGATGCTGGTTACAATCTTCTTACCATTTAACTAGCAGCATACCAACCTGCATCCCACTGCTGGCTTGCTTCTGAAGCTAAAATAGGGTTAGTCCTGGTTGTCACTTGATGGGAGACCAGATGCTGTTGGAGGGCACTAGGAAGCACTCTTCTCTGGTTCTGAAATTTTCACCATGCCCAGGGCAGTGATTGGGACATTTACCCTGTGTAATGGTGCTGTCTTTCAGATGGGACGTTAAACAGGTGTCCTTGACTCTCTGTGGTCACTAAAGATCTAAATTCCCAATCTGGCCTCAACCCATCATGCCCAACTAATATTTCCATCTTCCAATTGGCTGATTCATCCCCTCTTCCCTCCCCTGTAACTATTCCACGGGTCGTTGCTATGAATTAGAATGTGTTCTCAGTCAATTTATCGTTTACAATGGGGAGGATAGATGAGCAGATGAAGATGTGCAAGTAGAAATACTGGTGTGCAAAAGAGCAGAAAAGTAAATAAAAACAATATGGGGATGAGGTAGGTGCATTGGGTGGGCTATTGCAGCCTTCTACAGCACAGGAGTATCTGCCTGCATCCTCTTTACTGACTGGGTCTAGGATCAGGGAGTTTTCTTGAGTCTTTGAGTTGGTGAGATGTTTTTAGTTCTTGTACCAGAAGTAGGTGGGGTTCAGTTAGAGTACAGGTGGTGCTACAGGTCAGTGTCAGATTCCCTTTCTCTGTGGCTGGAGTCWCCTTCACCTGCAGACCTGAAATTAGGTGTAGAAACATCKCTTTGTCAGTACTCTGTGCCATAGACSAAGACTCCATATCTTAAACTGTTTGTGTAATATTACCTGTATTAGTAGTTGTAGAAGTAGTAGATATTATATATTACCTGTGACATTCAGAGTTGTTACAGGGAAGCTGTACCCCCATTCTCTAAATTCTGTTATAAATCTGAACTTGTACTCAGCAGAATCGTTCTCTCTTAGGTCTGTGATTTTCAGGGTGCAGTCCTTCTCTTGAATCGCAKMGTCTTTTTTGGGGGCCTTAAGGTACTCAGCACGATCTGCATGCTCTGTGTCCAAGTTCAGGGCTTTAAGCACTTCATCACGTTTCTCTGAATATACTWGTTTGCTTTTAAAACGTCATGAATATTTGGGTGTCTATATGTGCAGGGCAGTTCCACTGTTGAGCCCTTCAAAGCACAGATACTCTGATGYGTGTAAGTCACGTTGAAACAGTTCTGACCAAAAACAACAAACAATTGGAGGTACATCAACTAGTTACAGTAGTTCCACTGTACTGTAAATAAACACTGACTAAAGTTATATCTGTAATYGTATCCATTGTTGCATTGGGTCATCTTAGATTTTTTTTAAACACTCACACACAGCAGGAGAAAGGAGACCCTCAAAGCCTTTCACAGGAGTAGCTGTCTGAATGATATCTCTTAGCTGACAATGTGGACTTGGATAACCATGCGATGTGTATAAGAGACAGGAGTAGCTGTCTGAATGATATCTCTTAGCTGACAATGTGGACTTGGATAACCATGCTAGACGTTGTCCATTCTTGTACCAAATGTAGGTGGGGTTGTCACTCAGAGGACAGCTGGTGCTACAGGTCAGTGTTACTTTCTGTTCAAACAATGTGTTGATGGGAGACACCATCACCTGGCTTTTTTTGTCCACACTTTATTGCCTTAGTTGCTGAGTTGAGTGTGAATGGAAACCATAGAGAAGTGTCAATCAGTGAGATGTGAGAGACAATTACTAAAGTGACATGGGGACGCCTAACACTAAGAAGCATCTTGAATTGTTTGTAGGTTGAACAACCCAGAGAAAAAGGGCAACCACCTGTGATTGCTTTATGTCTCTCTCTAATGTCAATATGCCTTGTCTACTACTGTCTTGGCTAGTTCTTATTGTTTTATTTCACTGTAGAGCCCTCAGTCCCGCTCAAAATGCCTTACATAGCTCTTTTGGCCAACCCCACACACATGTAGAGACCTCACCMGGCTTAACTGGTGCCTCCAGAGACGAAACCTCTCTCATTGTCACTCAATGCCTAGGCTTACCTCCAATGTACTCACATCCTACCATACCATTGTCTGTACATTATGCCCTGAATCTWTTCTACCACTCCCAGAAATCTGCTCCTTTTATTCTCTGTCCCCAACGCACTAGACGACCAGTTCTTATAGCCTTRAGCCGTACCCTTATCCTACTCCTCCTCTGTTCTTCTGGTGATGTAGAGGTTAACCCAGGCCCTGTTGCCCCCAGTTCCACTCCTATTCCCCAGGTGCTCTCATTTGTTGATTTSTGTAACCGTAAAAGCTTTGAAAGCCTTGATTTCATGCATGTTAAGCCTCCTCCCCAAGATTTTTTTTCACTGCTTTAGCACACTGCGCCAACCCTGATGTTCTAGCTGTGTCTGAATCCTGGCTTAGGAAGGCCACCAAAATCTCCTTCACCAATTTCCATCCCCAACTACAACATTTTCTGCCAAGATAGAACTGCCAAGGGGGTGGAGTTGCAATCTACTGCAGAGACAGCCTGCAGAGTTCTGTCATGCTATCCAGGTCTGTGCCCAAACAGTTGAGCTTTTAAAAATCCACCTTTCCATAATAAGTCTCACTGTTGCCACTTGTTAAGACCCCTTAGCCCCCAGCTGTGCCCTGGACACCATATGGAATTAATTG
Organism: Salvelinus sp. IW2-2015; assembly: GCF_002910315.2. Taxonomy (NCBI): domain Eukaryota; kingdom Metazoa; phylum Chordata; class Actinopteri; order Salmoniformes; family Salmonidae; genus Salvelinus; species Salvelinus sp. IW2-2015. Next base: position 52,347 of record NW_019947215.1, on the reverse strand, counting down.
CCCCACATTTATCTTCAGAGTTTGTACTGTTAGGTGTCCTAAACTGGGATATGCTTAACAACCCCGGCCGTCCTACAATCTAAGCTAGATTCTTCAGATCTGTTAAATTCTCATAATCATGACTATAGTATTGATACATGGGACCCTGTCATTATCACAATATATGGTTTATCACTAAATCTATCAACACAATTTTTCAAGATATACAAGTCAAGAGTACTTACAGAGTGAAGTGAAGGAGGGAGTCTTGTAAGTCAACTGACTGGCAGTGCATAGAAACAGAAAGTGTGAGTTCTGTGGTTGACTCATATTCTAAGTAGTCAGGACACAAGTATCTATACAGAATTCCTTTTCCTTCCTCTTTAAGTCATTAACATGCATGCGTCAGCTTACTTAAAAATTAAATAGACATGGAACTTACATAGCACATTTCAAAGACCTAAGACACTTGATGCAACATGACTAATGATGTCACATGGCTACAGATCTGTGCCCCAGTTAAGTGTAGATGATATAAGACAGCAAAGAGAGGAGAAAGATGTAATTATTATGTAGATTACACCTATGTCAAGTTGTGCTACCGCTTTAATAAAGACAACCTATTTATATCAACTGTTTATTATTAAATTTCCCACATTTTTAGACATATCAATATGCTGTCTCCATTTAGAACAGAAAGAAACAAAATGACCACAGTCATTCTTTATTATTTTTTTCTTTAACCTTTATTTAACTAGGCAAGTCAGTCATCAATCATCAAGCTTGGTAAGAGATCTTTGTTAATAAATCTTAAGGCTAGGGGGCAGTATTCGGAAGTTCGGATGACTGACGTACCAAAGTAAACTGCTGTTCTCAGGCCCAGAAGCCTTTGCATATAATTGGTGCATTGGATAGAAAACACTCGGAAGTTTCTAAAACTGTTAAAATAATGTCTGTGAGTATAACAGAACTGATATGGCGGCGAAAAACCTGAGGAGAATCCATCCAGATTTTTTTTTGTTGAGGTCTCAGCCCATTCAAATGCTTGTCTATGGGATATCAAAGGAATTCCTCCCAGATTGCAGTTCCTATGGCTTCACTAGATGTCAACAGTCTTTAGAAAGGGTTTCAAGCTTGCTTTTTGAAAAATGAGTTAGTAGTTGTAGTTTTTCAAGGTGGCTCTCATTTGGACTGTAATCTTGTGGCGCGTGTGAATGAGGGCGCGCACTTTATTATTTGTCTCCGGTATTGACATACTACATTCCGTCTTCAATTGTATTGTTTATTTACATATTAGGGTACCTGATGATTCATTAGAAACGTTGTTTGACTTGTTTGGACGAAGTTTACCGGTAACTTTTTGTGATTCCTTTGTCTGCATGTTGAACGAGTGGAACGGGTGGATTACTGAATCAAATGCGCCAAATAAACAGATTTTTTTGGGATATAAAGACAGACTTTATTGAACAAACAACCATTTGTTGTGTAGCTGGGACCCTTGGGATTGCAAACAGAGGAAGATCTTCAAAAGGCAAGTGATTTATTTTATCGCTATTTCTGATTTTTGTGACGCCTCTGCTGGTTTGGAAAATGTTTTTAATGCTGGTGTATGCGGGGCGCTGTCCTCAGATAATCGCATGGTATGATTTCGCCATAAAGTATTTTTGAAATCTGACAACGCGGTTGGATTAACAAGAAGTTAACCTTTTAAACGATGTAAGACACTTGTATTTTCATGAATGTTTAATATTACGATTTTTGTATTTTGAATTTTGCGCTCTGCAATTTCACCAGATGTTGTCGTAGTGGAACGCTAGCAGGACACTGCGCCGTAAAACATTCAGGATACCTCTTTCTGGTTTCCTTGACTTCAGGGTTTTTATACAGTGTTGTGTTTTTTCGTGTAGCACTCCTCACAAGCCGTTTGGTGTTTGTTTTGTTTGTTTGTTGGTGAGATGAAACTGATAAAACTCAAAGGTATTATTGTACGTCAGAATTGCAAACCAAGATTTGTTCAAGTCTAAAATGTTAGTCCGTAATCGTAACATGGTGTTTGTATGTTCACATATGAAATTTGGGAGTTTTATTAGTCAGTATGGCAATGTAATGTTATTGATCTGTCGGATTCCCTAGCTAATACCCTACTTCCTAAGGCACTGCACCTCAGTGCTAGAGGGGTCACTACAGACACCCTGGTTCGAATCCAAACTGTATCACACCCGGCCATGATTGGGAGTCCCATAGGGCAGCGCACAATTGGCACAGCGTCGTCTGGGTTTGGCCGGTGTCGGCCGTCATTGTAATTAATCATTTGTTCTTAACTGACTTTCTGAGTAAAAAAAAAGGTTAAAGTAAAAAAATGTTTCACACTGACACAGTAATAAACAGCTCTAATGTTACAGGCTTCACTGTCATGGTGCACACCGGTTTCTTCATCCAGCTCCCACACACACCTGCGGAATTTCTGTCAGACACCTGCCTGAACTGGTCCCAAACACAACCGCAGTCTAGATCAAAGGTAATTCAGTTACAAATATTGTGTTGCAAATTTAACCAATAGCAATGCTATTTTAGGCATATGTGACGCAGCTCACTTGCCAGCCATGGTCCCAGCAATTGTATGCCCTATAGGCAATATCAAATGCGCAAAAAATAACTTAAGAAATAGGTTAAATTAGCAGGGACGCTCACATGGCCCTTATATTGTATTACAGGGCTATATCAGCCAGTATGCTAGATGTAGTTTGAAGAGAGCAGAGTTGGAGAGACTTGCACTTTCTCTTGAGCTGTTGTTACAGCCTACCTTTTAGGAGTGGGAAGATCTTTAGACGGAGAAATAAAGGGTGATCAAGATTTAGGCCTATTTCTAGTTAATATAGTAAACTCCAATCATAGGCTTATTTAGGAAGTGCATTTCCTTGGAAAGATAACTGCCCCGTGCTTCTTCGCCCATGCATAGTTTATAGCCTATGAGACAACACGCAACTGATCTCGCAGGTATGGCTACTGAACCGGAAGCAGCAAGAATGATGACAGCGACACTGGCTACTTGTTGTGTAGTCCTATAGGATATAGCCTACGTTTTAAGAGGACGATTTGCAGACAAAGACAAATACATGGGTAATCAATATTATTAATAATGAAAATGCGCAACGCTCGCTCACCATAGTAGCCTAACCTACAGAGCATTCAGGAAAGTATTCAGACCAGACAGCCAAAGCCCATTAGATATAGAGGATGTATTAATAAAGACAGTCAAAAGTCTTTGTATTATATCAAAAGTTGTTCATTTGTTAGGCTATTTCCTTTCTAGCCCCGGGGTTCCGCTAGCGGAACACCCACAACATTCCACTGAAAAGGCAGCGCGCGAAATTCAAAGATATTTTTTTAGAAATATGTAACTTTCACACATTAACAAGTCCAATACAGCAAATGAAAGATAAACATCTTGTTAATCTACCCATGGTGTCCGATTTCAACAATTATTTACAGTGAAAGCACAACATATGGTTATGTTAAGTCAGAGCCAAGTCACAAACACACACAGCCATTTTTTCAGACAACAATAGGAGTTAGAAAAAGCAGAAATATAGTTAAAATGAATCACTAACCTTCGATTATCTTCATCAGATGACAGTCATAGGACATCATGTTATACATGTATTGTGTGTTTTGTTCGATAATGTACATATATATATAAAAACAAATCTCAGTTTACATTGGCGCGTTACATGCAGTAATGTTTTGATTCCAAAACATCCGGTGATTTTGCAGAAATACTCATAACAAACATTGATAAAAGATGCAAGTGTTATTCACAGAATTAAAGATAAACTTATCCTCTATGCAACCGCTTTGTCAGATTTTTTAAAAAACTTTACGGAAAAATAATAATCTGAGAACTGCGCTCAGAGCACAATCCAGCCAAAGAAATAGCCGCCATTTTGGCGTCAACAGAAGCTACAAAAACACTATAAATATTCACTTACCTTCGAATAACTTCATCAGAAGGCACTCCCAGGATTCCCAGTTCGACAATAAATGACTGATTTGTTCCATAAAGCCCATCATTTAGCCACTTGTTGTTAGCATGTTCAGCCCAGTAATCCATTTTCATGACGCACYAGCAATCCCTCCAGACAAAAACTCAAAAAGTTCCGTTACAGGTCGTAGAAACAAGTCAAATGATGTATGCAATCCATATTTAGGATGTTTTAACATTAATCATCAATAAGGATCCAACCGGAGAATTTCATTGTCTGAGAAAGAGCATTGGAACGAGAGCATACTCTCTCGTGACCGCACAATGAGACTGAAATTTCTGAAGCACTCAGTAAAATAGCTCCTATGAGCCCCCTCTTTATAGTAGAATCATATAACCAAATCTAAAGACGGTGACATCTAGTGGAAGCCCTAAGAGTGTTTTCACATCATAACTAAAAGGGTATCATTTGGCACTGTTTTGAAAATTGAGTTCACTTCCTGTAATATTTCTTCTCAGGTTTTGTCTGCCATATGAGTTCTGTTTTACTTACAGACATAATTCAAACGTTTTAGAAACTTCAGAGTGTTTTTCTATACAATAGTATAATAATATGCATGTATTACCTTCTGGACAGAGTAGGAGGAATTCCGTTTGGGCACGCATTTGTCCAAAAGTGAAATGCTGCCTCCCTGTCCCGAACAGGTTTAAAGGTGCAACACAATATTTATTATTGAATTACCTTTGATCTAGTTCAGTCTTATTAATCACAACATTTGGGGGATCTATAATTGTATCATTTATTTATAGCCATGTGATGCTACATGGGTGGTCATGCAAGCCTAATGAATCACACTTTTTCCGTATTTGGGAGCCCGGACTGTAGGCCTTATATTAGGATTTTGACTGTTGTATTTGTGAATTCCACTCTGTATGTAGGCTTGTTATAGCCTTTAAGTATATATGTTTATTTATTAAGTCTAGGCTATAACCTGTCCTGAGTTAAATAGCAGGGTCCCAATGGTTACAACTTCTATAGCCTATTCTTATTGCCTGATCTGTTTTCCCACCGCCACTTCCTGTGCTTCTTAAACTATTTTGTTTAAATGATTTAGAGGCTAATTTAGAGGCCAGTGAGCCTAGGGTCTCTTTTTATATTTAACCTTTCTTTAACTAGGCAAGTCAGTTTAAGAACCAATTCTTATTTACAATGGCGGCCTACTTCGGCTCCCCTAACACGGACAACGCTGGGCCAATTGTGCGCCCGCCGTTGGGACTCCAATCACCGCAGATGTGATACACCCTGGATTCAAACCAGGTACTATAGTGACACCTCTTGCACTGAGATGCAGTGCCTTAGACCTCTGCGCCACTCGGGAGCCCAAATGGAGGCCTATAATAAAAACTGTTATG
>NW_019947215.1:34293-46320 GCF_002910315.2 Salvelinus sp. IW2-2015 | reverse complement strand
ATCCTACGAAGCTGTTCCCCTAAAGAATAAAGAATGATATGAATGTTATCGAAAAAAAAAAAAAAAAAAAAAAAAAATAAGCTTTAAATAAAAAAAGTATGCTTAGCCGCTACAAGGATCAATTGAGGTGTAGATTTTTCTGGCTCCGATTGTTATTCTAGCCTCAAACAGTAATATTCTCACTGTCCTCAGAGCTGATTGTTAGTGATGCTGTAACTCTGTCCTGATGATTTTTGGTGAGGTTACATTCTTGTACCGAGGTGTATTTGTCCACAAGGTGGGTTGGCATCACTTGCTGCAGGTCGAGAGGTCACTTTGAACTGCCCTCTAACTATTTTACCAGAAGGACTGACTGATACTGACACTCTCTTGGGCCATCTAGTGTTGGGAATGAACATACACAATGAACACACAGTGTAACCAAAGTATATACTAGAATTAAATGACAGTGAGATTATATATGTATTGTACCTTACATGTGAAACAGTGAGATGCTCTTTAGGAGAGTGGTGTTGTTTTTGGACTATGCATTAAATGTGAGACTGTTATTTTATATCAAATCAAATTCTCTATGTGTAATTATTAGTACGTGATTAACTAATATGTAACTTTAATTTACTAGGAATGCCGGAGCACCATGGAAAAAATGTGTATGGAGTGTCAATTTCCCAAATATAACTATTTAGATATTTTTCAATGTCTTATCGATTAAGTCATTCTCTTAATGTATTATTATTACATCATCAGTTCTCATTACTGAACATTCGCAAAACCATGAAATTATCTGCACGACCCTAAGCCTAAATCAGGAATCAGCGAATACAAAATTGGCTTATTATTGATTTACTAACTAACCTAAATAATTACACATAACACAATCAAACAGTAGGTTATTTGGGTTTACTCTACGTGAATACAAAGAAAACGTCCTTAGTAAATCGAAGCCCCTAATGATGGCTTGGTAACAAAGGAAAGGGGTGGGGACTGAGAAAGAGCGGAAAGACAAAATGGATTACACACTAGTTAGTTCGATAATGGACATGCTAATACTTTGCACATGAAATGGTCGCTCATTCTGAAAGAAATTGCAATGTATCATATTTTACGCCTTGTATTTGTTGTTGTCTCTCCGTTGAAAACAACTAGATCATCCTGAAAGAGTTCATCAGAGACTCTGGTTAACTTTTCCCCAGAAGTCACAAATGTCTTCGTGTTGTTAAGGTGGTTACAATGGATACTTCAGAGTACCATTCGGAAATGTTCTCAAGATAGTGCCTTTGGACGGTTGTCTGTATTCTCGTTCCATTTCCATTTGGCATTTAAAGTCATTTAGCAGAGCTGCTTATTCCAGAGGACTGTACAAATTGGTAGCATTTCACTTATGATATCCCAGTGGAACAACGCACTTTACAATAGTGCATCTAACTCTTTTAAGGGGGGGTGGGGTGTTAGATAGGATTACTTATCCTATCCTAGGTATTCATTTCATTCATAGCGTATCGTTCTAGGTTTATGTATTTCTAGCTGCAGACTAAGTAATTATGTCGTCTAGAATTTGGCCCCTTTCTGTAGTGAATCGATAGTCTCAAGAGTTTAACAATTTTTTAGCAATAGTAGCCACCGCTCATGTTTTTGGTTACCTTGGCCTTAGAGTTTGTAGCCATTTCAAACATGTGGATGAGTCCGCATTCTCTGACTTAATGTATATTTTGTAGTAGTGGGTTTATACTCTGTGGAAGAAGGGGCGGTTTTATGAGCTAATGTGATGTCTTTAGCCCACGTGGGGGTGGCCACTGACTAGTTAACAGTTTGAAGTCGGAAGTTTTAACATACACTTAGGTTGGAGTCATTAAAACTCAATTTTTCAACCACTCCACAAATTTCTTGTTACAATTACTATAGTTTTTGGCAAGTTGGTTAGGAATCTACTCTTGTGGCATGACAACAAGTAATTCCTTTCAACAATTGTTTAGCAGATTATTTCACTTATTACAATTCCAGTGGGTTTCACGAAGTTTTACATACACTAAATTACTGTGCCTTTAACAGCTTTGGAAAATCCAGAAAATGAAGTCATTGCTTTAGAACGCTTTGATAGGCTAATTGACATCATTTGATCATTGGAGATGTAACCCTGTGGATGTATTTTCAAGGCTACCTTGCAAACTCGAGTGCTCTTTGGCTTGACATCATGGAAAAATCAAAAGAAAATCAGCCAAGACCTCACGAAAACAATTTGTAGACCTCCAATAAGTCCTGGTTCATCTTGGAGCAATTTCCAAACGCGTGAAGGTACGCACGTTCAATTTGTACAAACAATAGGACACAAGTATAAACACCAATGGGAACGCAGCCGTCAAACGTCAGGATAGGGACCACGTTCCTGCTCCTAGAGATGAACGTACTTTGGTGGAAAGGTGCAAATCAATCAGAACAACCGAAGGGACTTGTGAAGATGCTGAGGGAACATGTACAAAAGTATCTATATCCAACAGTAAAACGAGTCCTATATCGACATAACCTGGAAGGCGCGCTCAAGCAAGAAGAACCACCTGCTCCAAAACTGGTATAAAAAAGCCAGACTACGGTTTACAACTGCACATGGGGACAAGTGTCTTTTTTGGAGAAAATGTCCTCTGGTCTGATGAAACAAAATAGAACTGGTTTGCCATCAATGACCATCGCATGTTTTGGAGAAAAAGGTGGGGGGGGCTTGCAAGCCGAAGAACCATCCAACCATGAAGCACGGGGGTGGCAGCATACATGGCTGTGGGGTTGGTTGCTCTGCTGCAGGGAGGGGACTGGTGCACTTCACAAAAATGAAATGGCATCAGAGGAAAGGAATTATGGATATATTGAAGCAACTCTCAAAAAGACATCAGTCAGGAAGTTAAAGCTTGGTTGCAAAAATGGGTCTTTCTAAAATTACAATTGACCCCAAGCATACTTCCAAGTTCTGGCACAATGGCTTAAGGAAAAAAAAGTCAAGGTATTAGAGTGGCCATCACAAGTCCTGACTCAAATCCTATATGAAATGTTTGGGCAGAACTGAAAAGCGTGTGCAGCAAGGAGGCCTAAAACCTGACTGCAGATACACCAGCTCTGTAGGAGGAAATGGGCAAAATTTCACCAACTTATTGTGGAGGCTACCAAAACGTTTGACCCAAGTTTAAACAATTTAAAGGCATTGCTACCAAATACTAATTGCAGTGTATGTGAACTTCTGACCCACTGGAATGTGATGAAGGAAATAAAAGCTGAAATAAATAATTTCCTCTCTACTATTATTCTGACATTTCACATTCTTAAAATCAAGTTGGTGATCCTAACTGACTAAGGCAGGGAATTTTTACTTGATTAAATGTCATGAATTGTGAAAAACTGAGTTTAAAATGTAATTGGCTAAGGTGTATGTAAACTTCCGAACTTCAACTGTAATCTTTATATGAAACCACTCTCATTTAGAAGTTAACATCACATGAATCTTTCACAAATAGTTTTAATCACATAGCGTTTCCAATATTTATAGTGTAAACCTGAACCAGCTGGGAAATGTACACATTAAGAAGATATAGTTGTGTGTCAAACAACTTCGACAGGATTGTTCTTTTAAATGTCCACGGACCATTCCCACATTCTCAAAAATAGAAATTTTGGGATAGCAGTTTTGAACAAAGAAGAATCTCTTTGCGCTGGTAGACTTCTCCCTCAATATGCATGGCAGTTCTACCAAAGGTATTTATGACAGTTGTAAAAACCTGACCTGGGAGAGACGAGAGAGAGAGAAGGGGGAAGCCCCAAATATACATCAAAAAAGCCAAATCTGACAGTGAGAGTTTTTCAGGAGAGAGGAGATCCCTCATGGCCGTTTACAGCACAGGAGTATCTGTCTGTATTTCCTCACTGCTGACTGGGTCTAGGTACAAGGTAGCATATTTTGGTATTTGGTTTGGTGAGACGTTGCCTGTTCTTGTAACCAGATGTAGCTGGGGTTGTCAGTCAGAGTACTGTTGTGGTGCTCAGGTCAATGACCCGATCTCTGTCTCTGTTCACTGTTGTTGGAAACATTTGCCTTCGGGCTGTGATTAAAACAAACGACAACATTTGTAATCAAATGAACACCGAGACATTCATATTACATAACAGACTGTCATTTGTAATGTAACTGGTATCATGTCGAATTAAAACAGATTTCCAAAGGCTTTAATGTAACTGATAGCATTACTAAAATAGTGTACGCTGTGACATAAGACAGCCTGACTGCAGACTGCCAGAATATCTCTCATTGTCACACTTTCGAAGACATGACCTTGTATGATCTGAGTCTGAAATGTGAACCAGTATTTCAGCTGTCTCTCTCACGTCTGTGATTCTCAGGTGCAGTTACTCACTCTGTCCCCATAGTACACACGATCATCATTTCTAGGTTTCACACCCAGTCCTATTATAGCACCATGATGTCTCTGTGACCTGTATGACCTCTGGGATATGTGTAAGAGCAGGACAGATCACTGTTGACCCCTCAGGCACAGATACTTGAGTGGTGTAATAGTGACACTCCAACTTCTGCCAGTATACTGCAAACACAATCACACATAAAAATATATTAAATTATGCACAACTATTAGCTCACACCAGACAGAGTTTTTCAACACTTTGTTGTCCGTAGTTGCTAAGTTCAGTGTGATACAACCATGGAGAAGCATCACGAGATGTATGTTGCTCTACTTTCTTGCCTTTGTGGCTTTTGTCTGGCCAATAATGTTTGTACCGTTTGTGTGGCTTCTACATGTTGTGTGCTACCATGCTGTGTATGTTTTCGTTGGTTGCTACCATGTTGTTGTCATGTTGTGTTGCTGCTTTGCTATGTTGTTGTATTAGGTCTCTCTGTCATGATGTGTACTTGTTGTATATTTAATATATATATATATCGGGGTAGGCCTTTTCCCTTTTTGGTAGGCCGTTATTGATTGCATATTTAAATAAAGGTTAAATTAAAAAATGTAAATCCTCTTGTTTTATTTCTCATGATTATCAACGCTGATGGTACTTCAATGACCTGCATACTCTGGTTCCTGTTGTAATCTAAACTTGTATTCACACATCACTCTTCTCAGTCCTGTGAATTCTCAGGGTGGAGTCGCTTGTCTGTAGTTGGAATGGTACTTCACATGACCTGCTACTCTGGGTCCTGGCTTAGATCTGTGTAATCCAGCTCCCATTTGTTCCAACCAGGATACTTCTGTGACGTTGTGCCAGCTGGGATGTCTATACGTGCAGGTAATGTCCACTGRTGACCCCTTCAAGGCACATATACTCCTCTTGGTGTAAGTCACATTCAAACAGCTCTGACCATGAACACCTGAAACAAAATGTATCTGATCAATTCCTCAAACGATAATGAGACGATTTCATGTGTTTTAGATGTATTGAACTGGTTCATTTAAAATTAATAACAAATACAGACACATACAGTGCATTCGGAAAGTAGTCAGAACCCTTGACTTTTTCCACATTTTGTTACGTTACAGCCTTATTCTAAAATGGATTAAAAAATGTATTATTATTCAACGGTATAAGAAGATACCATAACATCATCTATTTTCTACCTTGTATATTATGCCATATACTTTTTTTACTGGTGTTATTATCCAAGAGTGCACAGATTGGTCTGTTTTTCCCCACATGTTCTACTATTGGTCCACAGGCCTTAATGATTGATACTTAAGATGATTATTATAGGTGAGTCCAGACTCACACACTGTAGGAGRGAGAAAATCCTCATGGTCTTTTACAGCACAGGAMTAACTGTCTGTAGAGTAARACCAMACCACTAGAGTATTACAGGAGTATTGTTGGGYAGTAGGGTCATGGAGATGTTGTCCYTTCTTGTACCAGATGTAGGTGGGGTTGGGGTTGTCAGTCAGAAGACAGGTGGTGCTACAGGTCAGTGTTCTCTTCTTTTCCTCTGTGGAGGAAGACACCTTCACCTGCAGGTCTGAATGATAATTATTAGAACTTGCAAATATGATATTGCACTGGATTACAATTATATATTTGTATAGTAGTTGTAGGAGATATGATATATATTACCTGTGACAGTCAGAGTTGTTCTCAGGGAAGCTGTACCCCCATTCGCATTCTGTGTTTTAAATCTGAACTTGTACTCAGCTGAATCTCTCTCTCTCAGGTCTGTGATTCTCAGGTTGCAGTCTTTCTTTTTAGTTCCAAGGTACTCAGCACGACCTGCATACTCTGGCACCGAGCTCAGGATTTTAGGGCCTCATTACATTTCTCTTGGATATACCAGTTTGGTTCTGAGACTACATGATTACTTGGATGTTGATATGTGCAGGGCAGTTCCACTGTTGATCCCTTAACAGCACAGATACTCTGATGGGTGTAAGTCACGTTGAAACAGTTCTGACCCAGAACACCTGAAACAGCAGGAGGCCCATTATTTATTCATTTCATTTCAATTATTATTATTACGCTGAACAACAATAGAATCACAACAATCAACAATTTCTAAGATTTTAATGAGTTACAGGTCATATAAATAAATCAGTCAATTGAAGAAAATGAATTATGCCTAATCTATGGATTTCACATGACTGGGAATACAGATGTGCATCTGTTGGTCACGGATACCTTATAAAAAGGTATCCGTGACCCAGTACCTGGTGTGACCACCATTTGCCTCATGCAGCGCGACACATCTCCTTCACATAGTGTTGATAAGGCTGCTGATTGCGACCTGTGGAGTAGCTGTGCGAAGTTGCTGGATATTGGCGGGAACTGGAACACGCTGTCGCACATGTCGATACAGAGCATCCCAAACATGCTTAATGGGTGGCATGTCTGGTGAGTACGCAGACCATGGAAGAAATGTGAATTTTTCAGATTCCAGGAATTGTGTACAGCTCTTTGCGACATCGGGCTGTGCATTATCATGCTGAAACATGAGGTGGGGCGGCGGATGAAATGGCAAGACAATGGCCTCAGATCTCGTCACAGTATTTCTATGCATTAAAATTGCATCAATGAAATGCAATTGTGTTCGTTGTCCGTACCTTATGTCTGCCCATACTATAACCCCACTGCCTCTATGGGGCACTCTGTTCACAACGATGATATCAGCAAACCGCTGTCCCACATGACGCAATACACCTGTCTGCCATCTGCCCCGTACAGTTGAAATGGGATTCGTCCGTGAAGAGCACACTTCTCCAGCATGCCAGTGGCCATCGAAGGGAGAGCATTTGCCCACTGAAGTCTGTTACAACACATTCAGGTCAAGACCCTGGTGAGGACAATAAGCATGCAGATGAGCATCCCTGAGATGGTTTCTGACAGTTTGTGCAGAAATTATTTGGTTGAGCAACCCACAGTTTCATCAGCCGTCCGGGTGGCTGGTCTCAGACAATCCCACAGGTGAAGAAGCCGGATGTGGAGGTCCTGGGCTGGGGTGGTGACACGTGTGTGCGGTTGTGAGGCCAGTTGAACGTACAACCAAATTCTTTAAAACGCTGTTGGATGTGGCTTATGGTAGACAATTACCATTCAAGTCTCTGGCAACAGCTCTGGTGGACATTCCTGCAGTCAGCATGCAAATTGCACAATTCCTTCACAACTTGAGACACCTGTGGCATTGTTTTGTGTGAAAAATCTCATTTTAGAGCGGCCTTTTATTGTCCCTAGAACAAGGTGACCTGTGTAATGATCATGCTGTTTAATCAGCTTCTTGATATGTCATACCTGTCAGTGGGATGAATTATCTTGGCAAAGGATAAATGCTCATTAAGAGGGATGTAAAGACATTTGTGCTCAAAATTTAAGAGAAAATAGCTTTTTGTGCATATGGAAAATGTCTAGGATTATTTATTTTAACTCATGAAACATGAGACCAACACTTTACATGTTGCGTTTATATTGTTGTTCAGTATATCTTCTTATCAGCTGATTTAGGACTGAACAATACAACTTTAGTAATAATCTGATAAACTTAAAACTGTAGTTTAATCCATACTCACACACTGCAGGAGAGAGGGATCCTCATAGCCTTTTACAGCACAGGAGTAACTGCCTGAATAGTAATTGTGGATTGAGTATTGTTGGGAAATGTGCTCATCTAGACGTTGTCCATTCCTGTACCAGATGTAGGTGGGTTGGGGTTGTCACTCAGAGTACAGGTGTTGCTACAGGTCAGTGTCACCTCCTGTCCCTTCACTGCGTTGGTGGGAGGCACCATCACCTGGCTTGTTGTCCACACCTTGTTGCTGTATTTGCTGAGTTGAGTGTAAATGAAAACCGTAGATAAGCATAACTTAGTGATGTGTGCGAGACAGCTGGGTCATTCCATGAAGAGTGCCTTTGCTTCTGTAACAGTATAGCTTTATGGCGTCCCTCGCCCCGACCCGGGCGCGAACCAGGGACCCTCTGCACACATCAACAACGGTCGCCCACGAAGCATCGTTACCCATCGCTCCACAAAGGCCGCGGCCCTTGCAGAGCAAGGAGCAACACTACTTCTAGGTTTCAGAGCAAGTGACGTAACTGATTGAAACGCTACTAGCGCGCACCGTTAACTAGCTAGCCATTTCACATCCGTTACACTCACCCCCCTTTCAACCTCCTCCTTTTCCGCAGTAACCAGTGATCCGGGTCAACAGCATCAAGGTAACAGTATAACTTTACGTCGTCCCTCGCCCCGACACGGGCGCGAACCAGGGACCCTCTGCACACATCAACAACGGTCCCCGCACGAAGCATCGTTACCCATCGCTCCACAAAGGCCAAGGCCCTTGCAGAGCAAGGAGCAACACTACTTCTAGGTTTCAGAGCAAGTGACGTAACTGATTGAAACGCTACTAGCGCGTACCCGCTAACTAGCTAGCCATTTCACATCCGTTACACTCACCCCCCTTTCAACCTCCTCCTTTTCCGCAGTAACCAGTGATCCGGGTCAACAGCATCAAGGTAACAGTATAACTTTACGTCGTCCCCTCCCGACACGGCGCGAACCAGGGACCCTCTGCACACATCAACAACGGTCGCCCACGAAGCATCGTTACCCATCGCTCCACAAAGGCCAAGGCCCTTGCAGAGCAAGGAGCAACACTACTCTAGGTTTCAGAGCAAAGTGACGTAACTGATTGAAACGCTACTAGCGCGTCACCGCTAACTAGCTAGCCATTTCACATCCGTTACACTTCCCTTTGTGTAGTAATATTGAATTTTAAAAGCCTGTTATGGTAAATGAAGTGCCCTTTAATATAGACAACATGAAGAATTCAATAAATCTGATTGCCCTCTAAGGTCAATGTCCACACCCCGCGGACATCTAATTAGCACAATACAAAAATCCCCATAAAATCCATCTATTTTACATTTTTTTTAACATTTTAGTCATTTTAGCAGACGCTCTTATCCAGAGCGACTACAGTAGAGTGCATACATTTTATTACATTTTACATACTGAGACAAGGATATCCCTACCGGCCAAACCCTCCCTAACCCGGACGACGCTATGCCAATTGTGCGTCGCCCCACGGACCTCCCGGTTGCGGCGGCTGCGACAGAGCCTGGGGTGAACCCAGAGACTCTGGTGGCGCAGCTAGCACTGCGATGCAGTGCCCTAGACCACTGCGCCACCCGGGAGATCTCTTTAGATAGAGATATGTTTTTTTTGCATTGGATGAGTCTCAATCCACCGTATCTGCCTATTTCGCACTTCCGCATCTGCTGTGAAAGGTGACCGAGCTAGAGAGGTGTCTTCTCACAAAATCGTCTGAAGCGTCCGAACGGTCTAGGAAGTCCACAGGCCTCACAAGACTCGTCTGAAGGTCCCCCGTACCCGTTAACAGGAATGGAAGTATATATGGAACTGTTTAGTGCCAAAAATAAGTAGTTAAATACATGTAAAAAATATATATATATAAATCCTGATATCTCATATACAGTACCAGTCAAAGGTTTGGACACACCTACTCATTCAAGGATTTTTCTTAATTTTTACTATTTTCTACATTGTAGAATAATAGTGAAGACATCAAAACTATGAGAGTGTGCAATGCTGTCATCAAGGCAAAGGGTGGCTACTTTGAAGAATCTCAAATATAAACAATATTTGAATTTGTTTAACACCTTTTTGGTTACTACATGATTCCATATGTGTTTTTTCATAGTTTTGATGTCTTCACTATTATTATACCATGTAGAAAATAGTACAAATAAAGAAAAACCCTTGAATGAGTAGGTGTGTCTAACCTTTTTGACTGGAACTGTAGGTCAGATACTTCAGAACAAACGTCCTTCAGATTTGTTTTTGAAACGATCTGTTGTTCTATGTAATGAATGTGTTATTCAGTGCGATTGTATGGGCTAACAGCTGTAAGGGATTTATTTCATTTTGGGGGGATGCTTTAAGGGGTCTTAGAATTCAAAATCAAGTAGTAAAATGATCCTTTGTATGACGTTCTTAAAAAAATTACATGTAGCTTAGTCGAACATCTAATAGTTAAATCATAGTATAAAAAGCAGGTGAGCTGGTTCTACTCTTTTTAGACATTTTCTGGTGTTTTGTGGTGGAGAACTGAGCGGGACGAGAATAACACGTCAACCCTGTTACCCATAGATAGACAGGCTAGATATGTTTGAACAATTAAAACATTTGTGTGAAGCTTGCTTTCGAATGCAACTCCCTGTTGCACACAACAACCTTCCATTCCCCTCATGAGATTAAATTGTCAACCCTTCAACCCGTTACGGTCCAACCGTTACGGTAGCCCGTTACGGTCAACCCCGCTGACGGTCAGCCCCGTTAAACGGTCAGGCCCCGTTACCGGTCACCCCGTTCGGTCAACCCGCCGTTATAGGTCAGCCCCGTTAACGGTCAGCCGTCGGCACCCGGCGTTACGGTCAGCCCCGTACGCAGCCGTTGACGGTTCAAGCCCGCGGTCGGCTGCAACCCGGGTACGGTCAAACCCCGGTACGGTCAACCCCGTTACGGTCAACCCGTTACGCGTCAACCCGCTGGGTTACGACGTCACCTGCAACATTATATTTGAAGCTTATATAGGCCTTACTATAATCATTTTTTACGTTGAACATCTTGAGCATGCAGGAAAGCCATTAAGCATTGAGACACCTGGCTCTTTATGAGAGAATGTAAAATTAGGTGAAATCTTGAATAATCTTTTGACCAAGACTACACTTCTCAGAAGGCACCTAATTGGTGGATGACCCAGCTTCTGAAGGGAAATGGGATTCGCTAAAAGACCCCTGAACACACCAGAATATTTATTATTCATGTTGTCTGAACTGTCTCATGGCATTTTGTAATTGTCTGTAGAATTTATGCAACAAAGGATACCTATCAAAGAAGACTATTACAGATCTAAAGACGTGACCCAAGTACCTGCCACAGACCAGAGAAGACCACCACACACTTCCTGCTGTTCTCAAGGCATTGTTGCATCCCCCCCTGCAGTCTTAGAAACATAAACAACAACTCACTCTATAGCTGGTGAATAACTACTCCTTATAAATCAATTGAGAGGTAAACAATTACTTATTGAACAGACTTCTCTATAGCACTGTATACACATAATAATCATTTTATTGCTCAAAATCTGTTTTATTCTTACAATCCTATACATTGAGAATGGGTCCCTAGTATTATCATTAGCCAGAAGAATATGGTTAATCACTAAAAACATACTACCAAACACTTTTCATAAGATATCTTCAAGTGTACTTACAGAGAAAAGGTGGAGAGGTTTTGTAAGACAACTCACTGCGAGTATGAAAATGGAAGTAAGTGAGTGGTTGACACATGATGTAGTCACGATGACACATGATGTAGTGCACAAGTTGCTGTAATTCCTTCCTTTTCAAGAAGATAGCAACTATTATTAGACGGTTTCCTATGCATAAGTTGCATCACGGCTGACAAAAACAAACAAGCGGCATTTGCCCAGCACATTAGATTTTGTTTAATAAAATAGTTAGACGCAAAGGGGACAA
>NW_019947215.1:20249-24012 GCF_002910315.2 Salvelinus sp. IW2-2015 | reverse complement strand
CTGCATCCCTGCGCCTTCTTCTTCCACCGCCTCACCCCAGGAGAGGAAGATGCATTGTAGAATTGGGAGGCACGGGGCTCGAAGGGCGGAACATCCAGTTTATTGTGTGGACGCACCAAAAACCTGGGTATCTCCGCACCGCCAAGCGCCTCATACTCCAGAGGCGAGATGCGGCCTGCTGTTTAACGGCTCAACTTCTCCCTCTCCTACAGCGCGGTCCCCAAGAAGTCAAGCCAGCATGCTTGTTCCGGCCACTATAACCCTAAGGAACCACCTGGAGCTGAGACCTATCCTTTCACCTTCGTCCTGGCGACAGCACCATCTGGGATATGGAACAGGTCGGGAGTCGCAGCGGTTCCCAGCCGGACCTGGGGGGCCCAGATAACCGGATGTTTATGCCCTGACACTGTTTGCTCAGCGGGCCGAAGGCGCCATTCTCCAGGCTGCCTGCACTGGCTCCTGGTGGAAATCCCTGGCATTTGTGTGACGAGAGCTTTGGTGGCCCACCATGGTCCCTGATGTTTGCATTGTCACGCTTGCCCATGGTGTGTTCAGAAACAAGACTCCTCGGCAAGCTTCGCGGGCCTTCTGCAACCTGTGTCCTCACCATCCCTGGTCCCACATATCCCTGGATTTCATCACAGGTCTCCCCCCTCTGAGGTTAACACGCCATACTATGGTGGTCGACCGTTTTTCCAAGGCCGCCCACTTCATTCCTCTCCCCAAACTACCCTCGGGCCAAGGAGATGGCCCAGCTCATGGTGCAGCACATGATCCGGATCCATGGACTGCCTGTGGACATGGTCTCCGACCGTGGCCCTCAGTTCTCGTCCCAATTCTGGAAGGCGTTCTGCACCCTCATTGGGTCGTCGTCCAGCCTATCCTCTTGGGTTCCACCCCCAGTCCAATGGCCAGTTGGAGCGAGCCAACCAGGACCTTGAGACAACTCTACTCTGCCTGGTCTCCGGCAACTCCACCACCTGGAGCCATTAGCTTGTGTGGGTGGAATACGCACGCAACGCCCTTCCCTGCTTTGTCACAGGCCTATCGCCCTTTGAATGTTCCCTGGGGTATCAGCCCCCACTCTTCCCCAAGCAGGAGGAAGAGGTTGGCGTACCTCCTGCCCAGATGTTTGTCCGCCGCTGTCGTTGTACACGTAGGAGAGCCCAGTCAGCCCTCCTTAACCTTTCTGGCGCAGGCGTTCCGCTAGCGACCCACCTCGACAACATCCGGTGAAATTACAGAGCGCAAAATTATAAATACAGAAATAGTCATAATAAACATTCATAAAAATACATTCATTATCATCCCGGAGTCGCCTCTTCCCTGTTGACGTTGAGACTGGTGTTTTGTGGGTACTATTTAATGAAGCTGCCAGTTGAGGACTTGTGAGGTGTCTGTTTCTCAAACTAGACAAATGTTGTATACCACAAAGTTAAAAGTCACACACAATGTAAGCTACAAACGTATCACAACTGTAGCAGGCCAATTCTTCTCCTGAAGGTATGCTGGGTGTGCGGACTTCTGTTCCAGCCCAGCACTAACATACACTACATGACCAAAAGTATGTGGACACCTGCTCGTCAAACATCTCATTCCAAAATCATGGGCATTAATATGGAGCTGGTAACCCCTTTGCTGCTATTACAGCCTATACTTTTTCTGGGAAGGCTTTCCACTAGATGTTGAAACATTGCTGCAGGGACTTGCTTCTATTTAGCCACGAGCAATAGTGACTTTGGGCACTGATGTTGGGTGATTAGGCCTGGCTCGCAGTCGGCGTTCTATGGGGCCTAGCAGGAACCATTAGAAACAGCCACATACCATTATTCATTACTCCACCGAACTTTACAGTTGGCACTGTGCATTTGGGCAGGTAGCGTTCAATTAATCTGATTGGTCAAGACATACAAAGAACCTGCAGCAGCATTCTGTGTGTGAGTTGAAACAATCATGAGGACAATTCGGTCTAAAAAACAGCAGTTTGTCCCCTTTGCGTCTAACTATTTTATTAAACAAAATCTAATGTGCTGGGGCAAATGCCGCCTTGCCACAAGTTTGTTTGTCAGCCGTGATGCAACTTATGCAATGGAAACCGTCTAATAATAGTTGTCTTCTTGCATGAAAAGGAAGGAAATTACAGCAACTTGTGCACTACATCATGTGTCATCTTGACTACATCATGTGTCAACCACTCACTTACTTCTCATTTTCATACTGCCAGTGAGTTGATTGGTTTTCAGACCCTTTGCTCCCAGACTCAACATTTTTCTCAGGTTCATCCTGTTTCCATAGATTGGAGTCCACCTGTGGTAATTCAATTGATTGGACAGGATTTGGGAAGGCACACACCTGTTTATATAAGGTCCACAGTTGACAGTGCATGTCAGAGCAAAAACCAAGCCATGAGGCTTTGTAATTATTGGATATTGTGTGTAGATTGATGAGGGAGAAAAGCAATTTATCCATTTTAGAATAAGGATGTAACAAAATGTGGAAAAAGTCAAGGGGTCTGAATACTTTTCGAATGCACCGTATACACCTGTCAGCAACGGATGTGGCTAAATCCACTAATTTGAAGGGTGTCCACATGCTTTTGTGTGTGTGTATATATAGTGTATCTGTGACCAACAGATGCATATCTGTATTCCAGTCATGTAAAATCCATAGATGAGGGCTAAAATATTTATTTTTCAATTGACTGATTTCCTTATATGAACTGTAACTCAGTAAAGTTGTTGAAATTGTTGCATGAGGTGTTTATATTTTTGTTCAGTATATTAAAATGCTATCAAATAGGATATATATTCAAATAAATTAATACAGCATGGTAATATTATTGAGGCCTCTGTTGATTTCTCAAACAAAAACACATGAAGGCATCACTTGCAATTTGGAATAAATGTTACACTTTTATTGGTTTTTCTGTACCTGTGCATGAGTCCTTAATACACAATCCATTGTACAAAATAAGTCATTCCCAAGTGAGTGACATCTCAGGAGATTAACCTCCAATGTTCATAAGATTGTTCAGTACATGTTTTGTCATGACCGCCACAGGATTTTTTTATACACAGGACAGGAGTTTACACGTTTTTGTTCCAGCCCTTTACTAACACCCCATTTAAATAATGGTGGTCTAATTAAAAGATTCCTGGGACAGAAATTCATGTCTGTATTTAAGAATGAGTTTCATAAATTACGATGTTCAATCAAATCTGCATGATAAACAATAACTGGTGAATCCATTTCTAACATTGTGATATTGCACAGTCCTTAATAAAATCCTTGGATATGGTGATTATCCTGGTGGCTGGGAGGTTCACAACAAGTTCCTTACATCTGCAGGGTGACAGGGTGAGGTGTCCTTCAAGGTGGAACAAGCAGAGACAAGGGGGGAGAAATTAACCTCACTGATCAAATCTCAGTGCTGGTTCATGTTTCTGAAGCCTCAACTACCTTTTGTTAGATTTGTGTTTATTGCACTATACCCAATGCTATATCACATGTGATATAATTTAGCAACTGTTAGCCTGGGCGCCTGGGTGTCTGTGCTGGAAGTAACAGTTAGCCCCAGATAAGTGTGCTGGGAAGCTGTGGTTAGCCTTGAGCGAGAACAGTGTGCTTTGTATGCAGGTGCAAATAGCACAGACACGTTACAGAGCTATCTGACCTCAATCTCTGGGGTGTGGGAGCGTAATCTACACAGCAACAGCGCGGGACACCAAAGAGCGCCAAGAGGCTGGGACTAGCCTGAGCGCCG
>NW_019947215.1:15680-20224 GCF_002910315.2 Salvelinus sp. IW2-2015 | reverse complement strand
GTCTTACAAAACCTCTCCACTTTTCTCTGTAAGTACACTTGAAGATATCTTATGAAATAGTGTTTGGTAGTATGTTTTTAGTGATTAACCATATTCTTCTGGCTAATGATAATACTAGGGACCCATGTCTCAATGTTATAGGATTGTAAGAATAAAACAGATTTTGAGCAATAAAATGATTATATGTGTATACAGTGCTATAGACAGGTCTGTTCAATAAGTAATTGTTTACCTCTCAATTGATTTATAAGGAGTAGTTATTCACCAGCTATAGAGTGAGTTGTTGTTATTTTCTAAAACTGCAGGGTGGGAGATGCAACAATGGCTTGAGAACAGCAGGAAGTGTGTTGGTGGTCTTTCTCTGGTCTGTGGCAGGTACTGTATGGTCACGTTCTTAGATCTGTAATAGTCTTCTTATGATAGGTATCCTTGTTGCTATTAAATCTACAGACAATTACAAAATGCCATAGACAGTTCAGGACAACATGAATATGAATATTCTGTGTGTTCAGGGGTCTTTAGGCAATCCCATTTCCCTTCAGAAGCTGGGTCATCCACCAATTAGGTGCTTCTGAGAAGTGTACAGTGGGGCAAAAAGTATGTAGTCAGCCACCAATTGTGCAAGTTTCCTCACTTAAAAATGAGAGAGGCCTGTAATTTCATCATAGGTACACTTAACTATGACAGACAAAATAGAAAAGAAAATCCAGAAAATCACATTGTAGATTTTTAATGAATTTATTACAAATTATGGTGGAAATAAGTATTTGGTCAATAACAAAAGTTATCTCAATACTTTGTTATATACCTGTTGGCAATGACAGAGGTCAAACGTTTTCTGTAAGTCTCCACAACTTTTTCACACACTGTTGCTGGTATTTTGGCCCATTCCTCCATGCAGATCTCCTCTAGAGCAGTGATGTTTTGGGGCTGTTGCTGGGCAACACGGACTTTCAACTCCCCCAAAGATTTCTATGGGGTTGAGATCTGGAGACTGGCTAGGCCACTCCAGGACCTTGAAATGCTTCTTATGAAGCCACTCCTTCATTGCCCGGGCGTGTGTTTGGGATCATGTCATGCTGAAAGACCCAGCCACGTTTCATCTTCAATGCCCTTGCTGATGGAAGGAGGTTTTCACTCAAAATCTCACAATACATGCCCCATTCATTCTTTCCTTTACACGATCAGTCGTCCTGGTCCCTTTGCAGAAAAACAGCCCCAAAGCATGATGTTTCCACGCCCATGCTTCACAGTAGGTATGGTGTCTTTGGATGAAAATCAGCATTCTTTGTCCTCCAAACACGACGAGTTGAGTTTTTACCAAAAAGTTATATTTTGGTTTCATCTGACCATATGACATTCTCCCAATCTTCTTCTGGATCATCCAAATGCTCTCTAGCAAACTTCAGACGGGCCTGGACATGTACTGGCTTAAGCAGGGGGACACGTCTGGCACTGCAGGATTTGAGTCCCTGGCGGCGTAGTGTGTTACTGATGGTAGGCTTTGTTACTTTGGTCCGCGCTCTCTGCAGGTCATTCACTAGGTCCCCGTGTGGTTCTGGAATTTTTTCTCACCGTTCTTGTGATCATTTTGACCCCACGGGGTGAGATCTTGTGTGCGCCCCAGCACTCAGATCAGGGAGATTATCAGTGGTCTTGTATCTCAATTTCTAATAATTGCTCCACAGTTGATTTCTTCAACCAAGACTGCTTACCTTAGAGGATTCAGTCTCCCAGCCTGGGCAGGTCTACATTTTGTTTCTGGTGTCCTTTGACAGCTCTTTGGTCTTGGCATAGTGGAGTTTTGGAGTGTGACTGTTTGAGGTTGTGGACAGGTGTCTTTTATACTGATAACAAGTTCAAACAGGTGCCATTAATACAGGTAACGAGTGGAGGACAGAGGAGCCGTCTTAAAGAAGAAGTTACAGGTCTGTGAGAGCCAGAAATCTTGCTTGTTTGTAGGTGACCAAATACTTATTTTCCACCATAATTTGCAAAAATTCATAAAAAATCCTACAATGTGATTTTCTGGATTTTCCCCCCTCATTTTGTCTGTCATAGTTGAAGTGTACCTATGATGAAAATTACAGGCCTCTCTCATCTTTTTAAGTGGGAGAACTTGCACAATTGGTGGCTGACTAAATACTTTTTTGCCCCACTGATCTTGGTCAAAAGATTATTCAGATTTCACCTAATTTTAACATTCTCTCTATAAAGAGCATGTGTTCAACTTAATGTTTTCCCATCTCAAGATGTCAATAAAAAAATACTATAGTAAGTGCCTATTAAGTTCCAAATAAAGTTGCAGGGTTGACCGTAACAGGGTTGTACCGTAACAGGTTGACCGTAACAGGGTTGACAATTTAATCTCATGAGGGGAATGGAAGGTTGTTGTGTGCAACAGGGAGTTCATTCGAAAACAAGCTTCACAAAAATGTTTAATTGTTCAAACATATCTAGCCTGTCTATCTATGGGTAACAGGGTTGACGTGTTATTCTCGTCCCGCTCAGTTCTCCACCTCAAAACACCAGAAAATGTCTAAAAAGAGTAGAACCAGCTCACTGCTTTTACTATGATTTAACTATTAGATGTTCGACTAAGCTACATGTAATTGTTTAAGAACGTCATACCAAGGATCATTTTCTACTTGATTTTGAATTCTAAGACCCCTAATAGCATTCCCCCAAAATGAAATAAATCCCTTACAGCTGAGCCCATACAATCGCACTTGAATAACACATTCATTACATAGAACAACAGATCGTTTCAAAAACAAATCTAAGGAAGTTTGTTCTGAAGTATCTGCCTACAGTACCAGTCAAAAAGTTGACACACCTACTCATTCAAGGGTTTTTCTTATTTGTACTATTTTCTACATAGTAAAATATAGTGAAGACATCAAAACTATGAAAAAACACATAGGAATCATGTAGTAACCAAAAAGGTGTAAACAAATTCAAATATTGTTTATATTGAGTTCTCAAAGTAACCCTTTGCGTATGATGACATTGCACACTTCTATATGTTGATGTCTATCTACTATTATTCTACAATTATGAATAGAGTAAATAGAAAATAAAAAATCCTTGAATAGTAGGTGTGTCCAAACCTTTGACTGGGATGTGTTACATGTATAGATGATATAGGTTATATATATATATATTTTACATGTATTTAACTACTTATTTTTTGCACTAAACAGTGTCGCATATATACTTCCATTCATGTTTAACGGGTACGGGACCTCAGACGAGTCTTGTGGCGATAGGCTGAGCAAAGTTTAAACCACGCTCAGCCTCTACTGTGATAGGCCAACAGACGGGTTGGAACTAGTCTGTCACAGTATAAGAACAGCTGTTTACTTACATCCTGCCAGTTCTCTGTTCTGCCCTGCGAGGTGATACAGAGAACCCGTATATACGAAAAWTGCATTTACCGCTTGAGTTTAATAAAAATACTTAAAGTATATTCGGTGACTCTGAATCACATTTTGTCCTGATACCAGATTTGAATTGACGCAAATCCCTTATACTTTATTAAAATGTGCAATAGTTTTGTTAACAGTTTTTCATAGGGTTGGTCAGTTTAGAATAAGAGTAGAATAACAGGCTCTATTTTTAACTAGTAACACCAAACCCAATCGTGCAACACAATAAGGGAAGGGAATGTGACAAGAGAAAGTTAGTAAACAGACACTGCATGCTGCTAGCTAGCAAAGTAGCTAAACAGACTCATCAACAGAGAATGCACAAATAACTTGGCTGGCTTGCAAGCCAATATCGAATAAAATAGCTGGCTGCATTTGCCACTATTTCATCAGATGCTATTTATTTTTTAACATGTCTTACCTCCAAACAAGACGGGCACGAATATTTTCTCCTGCCAAGCCAARGCAATGGAGTGAAACGCGATCAGGTGCCCACTTTAGTCCCTGGAAACAAATGGGGGAAATGTATCTAGCTGGCTAGCATGTTCACCAATTCATGATTTTAAAACCGTCCGGGTCTTCACAACTGATGCATTACTGAATCTACGACTAGGCCTAGTTAGTTGAGTTGTTGATCTCTAAACACCTGATAAGCAGGACGAGGTCTTCTACTAGCATTAGCTAGCTATCGCGTCCGAAGTGTTAGCTAGCTTAGCAATGGGCTGATAAACAACAGTTAAATCAACATTTTAATTCAAAATTGATTTGAAAGTAATTTGTTTAACATTTGCACATAATTTAGTGAGTAAATAATCATTAAACATTTTGCAAAGTTATTGCTTATTCTTCTGCAAATGTTTCTCTAAAGCGGGTACTTCTGTCTGTCGGGACTGATGCGTTATCATGCTTACTAAATATAAAGGTGGAAAGTGGAGCGCGCTCCTTGAGCTTTGTGCGTTGTACCCGAACCGCGCGACCTATAATTTCAATTCATCTGATTGGTCAAGACATACAAAGAGCCTGCAGCAGCATTCTGTGTGTGAGTTGAAACAATCACGAGGCAAATCGGTCTAAAAACAGCAGTTTGTCCCCTTTGCGTCTAACTATTTTATTAAA
>NW_019947215.1:0-15655 GCF_002910315.2 Salvelinus sp. IW2-2015 | reverse complement strand
AAAAGAGAGAAGATACGCCGCTTTGCCCGTGCCTTTGTCATCAGGCCTATCGCCCTTTGGAATGTTCCTGGGGTAATGGCAGCCCCCATCTTCCCGCAAGCAGGAGGGAAGAGGTTGGCGTACGGCTGCCTGCCCAGATGTTTGTCCGCGCGCTGTCGTTTGTAGGCACGTAGGAGAGCCCAGTGCAGCCCTCCTAACGCTTTCCTGGCGCAGGCGTTCCCGCTATGGCGACCGCACCTCGACAACAGGATCGCGGTGAAATTACAGAGCGGGCAAAAACATTATCAAACAGAAATAGTCATAATAAACATTCATGGAAAAATACATTCATTATCATCCGGAGTCGCCTCTTCCCTGTTGAGTTGAGGACTGGTGTTTTCGTGGGTATATTTAATGAAGCTGCAGTTGAGGACTTGTGAGGTGTCTGTTTCTCAAACTAAGGACAAATGTTGTATATTCCACAACGTTAAAAGTCACACACATGTTAAGGCTGGACAAACGTATCACAACCTGGTAGCAGGCCAATTTCTTCCTCTGAGGTATGCTGGGTGTGGCGGACTTCTGTTCGAGCCCAGCCTAACATACGGACTACAATGACGGAAAAGTAATGTGGACAACCGCTGCTCGTCAAAGCATCTCATTCCAAAATCATCGGGCATTAATATGGAGCTGGTAACGGCCCTTTGGCTGGCTATTCAGCCTCATACTTTTTTCTTGGGAAGGCTTTCCCACTAGATTTGTTGAAACATTGCTTGCAGGGGACTTGCTTTCTATTTTAGGCGCAGCGAGCAATAAGTGGACTTTGGGGCACTGGATGTGGGTGATTAGGCCTGGCCTCGCAGTCGGCGTTCTATGGGGGCCTAGCCAGGAAGCCATTAAGAAACAGCCGCACATACGCATGTATTCCATTCACTCCAGCCGAAACTTTAGCAGTTGGCCCTGTGCATTTGGGCAGGTAGCGTTCAAAAAAAAATATGTAATCTGATTGGTCAAGACATACAAGAGCCTGCAGCAGCATTCTGTGTGTGAGTTGAAACAATCACGAGGCAATTCGGTCTAAAAACAGCAGTTTGTCCCTTTGCGTCTAACTATTTTATTAAACAAAATCTAATGTGCTGGGGCAAATGCCGCTTGCCACAAGTTTGTTTGTCAGCCGTGATGCAACTTATGCAATGGAAACCGTCTAATAATAGTTGTCTTCTTGCTGAAAAGGAAGGAAATTACAGCAACTTGTGCACTACATCATGTGTCATCTTGACTACATCATGTGTCAACCACTCACTTACTTCTCATTTTTCATACTGCCAGTGAGTTTGTTTACAAACCTCTCCACTTTTCTCTGTAAGTACACTTGAAGATATCTTATGAATAGTGTTTGGTAGTATGTTTTTAGTGATTAACCATATTCTTCTGGCTAATGATAATACTAGGGACCCATGTCTCAATGTTATAGGATTGTAAGAATAAAACAGATTTTGAGGCAATAAAATGATTATTATGTGTATACAGTGCTATAGAAGAGGTCTGTTCAATAGTAATTGTTTACCTCTCAATTATTATAAGGAGTAGTTATTCACCAGCTATAGAGTGAGTTCTTGTTTATTTTCTAAGACTGCAGGGTGGGTGATGCAACAATGGCCTTGAGAACAGCAGGAAGTGTGTTGGTGGTCTTTCTCTGGTCTGTGGCAGGTCTGTATGGTCACGTTCTTAGATCTGTAATAGTCTTCTTATGATAGGTATCCTTGTTGCTATTAAATCTACAGACAATTACAAAATGCCATGAGACAGTTCAGGACAACATGAATATGAATATTCTGTGTGTGTTCAGGGGTCTTTTAGGCAATCCCATTTCCCTTCAGAAGCTGGGTCACCACAATTAGGTGCTTCTGAGAAGTGTACAGTGGGGCAAAACAGTATGTAGTCAGCACAATTGTGCAAGTTTCCCACTTAAAAAGCTGAGAGAGGGCCTGTAAATTGTTCATCATAGGTAACTTCAACTATGACAGAGCGCAAAATGAGAAAGAAAATCCAGACAAATCACTTATTGGGTAGGATTTTTTAAAATGAATTTATTAGGCAACATTATGGTGGAAGAATAAGCTATTTGGTCAATAACAAAAGTTTATCTCAATACCTGTTGTTATATACCCTTTGGTTGGCAATGACGAGGTCCAAACGTTTTCTGTAAGGTCTCCACAAACTTTTGTTGCACACACTGTGTTGCTGGTATTTTGGCCCATCCTGGCATGCAGATCTCCTCTAGAGCAGTGATGTTTTGGGGGCTGTTGCTGGGCAACAGCGGACTTTCACCTCCGCTCGTCAAAGATTTTCTATGGGGTTGAGATCTTGGAGACTGGCTAGGCCAAGGCCAGGACGCTTGAAATGCTTCTTATGAAGCCACTCGTCATTGCCCGGAGCGGTGTTGTTTTGGGATCATGTGTCAATCTGGAAAGACCGCAGCCACGGTTTTCATCTTCGAATGCCCTTGCTGATGGAAGGAGGGTTTTTCACTCAAAAGTGCGTCACCAATACATGGCCCGCATTCATTCTTTCCTTTACACGGATGCAGTGCCGTCCTGCGTCCCTTGGCAGAAAAA
The DNA here is from genome assembly GCF_002910315.2 of Salvelinus sp. IW2-2015. NCBI lineage: Eukaryota > Metazoa > Chordata > Actinopteri > Salmoniformes > Salmonidae > Salvelinus > Salvelinus sp. IW2-2015. Next base: position 13,058 of record NW_019947215.1, on the reverse strand, counting down.
CTAGCCGCCAAAGCAATGAACATGTTCCCAGGACGCCCATGCTGTCACACAGTAGGGTATGGTGTTCTTTGATGAACATCAGCAATTCTTTGTCCTGCCAAACACGACGAGCTGTGAGTTTTTACGCAAAAAGTTATATTTTGGTTTCATCTGACATACTGACATTCTCCCAATCTTCTTCTGGATCATATCCAAATGCTCTCTAGCAGAAACTTCAGAGCGGCCTGGACATGTACTGGCTTAAGCAGGGGGACCGTCTGGCACACTGGGCAGGATTTGAGTCCCTGGCGGCGTAGTGTGTTAACTTGATGGTAGGCTTTGTTACTTTGGTTCCGCGCTCTCTGCAAGGTCCATTCACTAGGTTCGCCCGTGTGGTTGCTGGAATTTTTTCTCACCGTGTCTTGGTGATCATTTTGAGCGCGCCGACGGGGTGAAGATCTGTGTGGTGGCGCCCCAGATCGAGGGGAGATTATCAGTGGTCTTGTATGTTCTTCGAATTCCTAAATAATTGGCTCCCAGTTGATTTTTCTTTCAAACCAAGCTGCTTACCTATTGCAAAGATTCGGGTCTTCGCCAGCCTGGTTGGCAGGTCTAATTCAATTTTGTTTCTGGTGGTCCTTTGAACAGCTCTTTGGTGCTTTTGGGCCATAGTGGAGTTTTGGAGTGGGTGACTGTTTGAGGTTGTGGACAGGTGTCTTTTTATACTGCATAACAAGTTCAAAGAGCAGGTGCCCATTAATTAAGGTGAACGAGTGGAGGAACGAGGAGCCTCTTAAGAAGAAGTTACAGGTCTGGTGAGAGCGCAGAAATATTGCTGTGTTTGTAAGGTGACGCAAAATCACTTTATTTTCCACCCATAATTTGCACATAAATTCATAAAAAAGTCGCTACAATGTGATTTTCTGGATTTTTCCCCCCTCATTTTGTTCCTGTCATAGTTGTAAGTGTACGCTATGATGGGAAAATTACGGCCTCTCTCATCTTTTAAGGGAGATCCACATATCCTGTCGGGCCTGGACCATACTTAGTTGCCGACAGGTATCTTGGTCAAAAGATATTCAGATTTCACCTAATTTTAACATTCTCTCATAAAGAGCACTGTGTTCAACTTAATGTTTTCCCATCTCAAGATGTTCAATAAAAAATACTATAGTAAGTGCCTATTAAGTTCCAAATAAAGTTGCCCTGCGCAGGTTGGACCGTGAACCGGCACGGGTTGACCGTACGAAACGGGTTGGACCGTAACGGGTTGACCGAACGGGGTTGACCGTAACCGAACGTAGCTACGGACTGAGGGGAATGGAAGGTTGTTGGTGTGCAACAGGAGTTGCATTCGAAAGCAAGCTTCACACAAATGTTTTAATTGTTCAAACATATCTAGCCTGTCTATCTATGGGTAACAGGTTGACGTGTTATTCTCGTCCCGCTCAGTTCTCCACCCAAAACACCAAGAAAATGTCTAAAAAGAGTAGAACCAGCTCACCTGCTTTTACTATGATTTAACTATTAGATGTTCGACTAAGCTACATGTAATTTTTTTAAGAACGTCATACCAAGGATCATTTTCTACTTGATTTTGAATTCTAAGACCCCTTAAAGCATCCCCCCAAAATGAAATAAATCCCTTACAGCTGTTAGCCCATACAATCGCACTGAAATAACACATTCATTACATAGAACAACAGATCGTTTCAAAAACAAATCTGAAGGACGTTTGTTCTGAAGTATCTGACCTACAGTCCAGTCAAAAAGGTTAGACACACCTACTCATTCAAGGGTTTTTTCTTTATTTGTACTATTTTCTACATGGTATAATAATAGTGAAGACATCAAAAACTATGAAAAAACACATATGGAATCATGTAGTAACCAAAAAGGTGTTAAACAAATTCAAATATTGTTTATTTATTGAGATTCTTCAAAGTAGCCACCCTTGTGTGATGACAGCATTGCACACTCTCATAGTTTTGATGTCTTCACTATTATTCTACAATGTAAAAAATAGTAAAAATTAAGAAAAATCCTTGATGAGTAGTGTGTCCAAACCTTTGACTGGTACTGTATATCTGAGAGATCAGGATTATATATATATATATTTTTACATGTATTTAACTACTTATTTTTGGCACTAAACAGTGTCCATATATACTTCCATTCTGTTTAACGGTACGGGCCTTCAGACGAGTCTTGTGAGGCCTGTGGACTTCCTAGACGCGTTCGACGCTTCAGACGATTTTGTGAGAAGACACCTCTCTAGCTCGGTCACCTTTCACAGCAGATGCGGAAGTGCGAAATAGGCAGATAGTGGATTGAGACTCATCCAATGCAAAAAAACATATCTCTATCTAAAATAGATGGATTTTTATGGGGATTTTTGTATTGTGCTAATTAGATGTCCGCGGGGTGTGGACATTGACCTTAGAGGGCAATCAGATTTATTGAATTCTTCATGTTGTCTATATTAAAGGGAACTTCATTTACCATAACAGGCTTTTAAAATTCAATATTGCTACACAAAGGGAAGCAAAAGGCACTCTTCATGGAATGACCCAGCTGTCTCGCACACATCACTAAGTTATGCTTATCTACGGTTTTCATTTACACTCAACTCAGCAAATACAGCAACAAGGTGTGGACAACAAAGCCAGGTGATGGTGCCTCCCACCAACGCAGTGAAGGGACAGGAGGTGACACTGACCTGTAGCAACACCTGTACTCTGAGTGACAACCCCAACCCCACCTACATCTGGTACAYGAATGGACAACGTCTAGATGAGCACATTTCCCAACAATACTCAATCCACAATTACTATTCAGYCAMTTACTCCTGTGCTGTAAAAGGCTATGAGGATCTCCTCTCTCCTGCAGTGTGTGAGTATGGATTAAACTACAGTTTTAAAGTTTATCAGATTATTACTAAAGTTGTATTGTTCAGTCCTAAATCAGCTGATAAGAAGATATACTGAACAACAATATAAACGCAACATGTAAAGTGTTGGTCTCATGTTTCATGAGTTAAAATAAATAATCCTAGACATTTTCCATATGCACAAAAAGCTTATTTCTCTTAAATTTTGAGCACAAATGTCTTTACATCCCTCTTAATGAGCATTTATCCTTTGCCAAGATAATTCATCCACCTGACAGGTATGACATATCAAGAAGCTGATTAAACAGCATGATCATTACACAGGTACACCTTGTTCTAGGGACAATAAAAGGCCGCTCTAAAATGAGATTTTTCACACAAAACAATGCCACAGGTGTCTCAAGTTGTGAAGGAATTGTGCAATTTGCATGCTGACTGCAGGAATGTCCACCAGAGCTGTTGCCAGAGACTTGAATGGTAATTTGTCTACCATAAGCCACATCCAACAGCGTTTTAAAGAATTTGGTTGTACGTTCAACTGGCCTCACAACCGCACACCACGTGTCACCACCCCAGCCCAGGACCTCCACATCCGGCTTCTTCACCTGTGGGATTGTCTGAGACCAGCCACCCGGACGGCTGATGAAACTGTGGGTTTGCTCAACCAAATAATTTCTGCACAAACTGTCAGAAACCATCTCAGGGATGCTCATCTGCATGCTTATTGTCCTCACCAGGGTCTTGACCTGAATGTGTTGTAACAGACTTCAGTGGGCAAATGCTCTCCTTCGATGGCCACTGGCATGCTGGAGAAGTGTGCTCTTCACGGACGAATCCCAATTTCAACTGTACCGGGCAGATGGCAGACAGCGTGTATTGCGTCATGTGGGACAGCGGTTTGCTGATATCATCGTTGTGAACAGAGTGCCCCATAGAGGCAGTGGGGTTATAGTATGGGCAGACATAAGGTACGGACAACGAACACAATTGCATTTCATTGATGGCAATTTTAATGCATAGAAATACTGTGACGAGATCCTGAGGCCCATTGTCTTGCCATTCATCCGCCGCCCCACCTCATGTTTCAGCATGATAATGCACAGCCCGATGTCGCAAAGAGCTGTACACAATTCCTGGAATCTGAAAAATTCACATTTCTTCCATGGTCTGCGTACTCACCAGACATGCCACCCATTAAGCATGTTTGGGATGCTCTGTATCGACATGTGCGACAGCGTGTTCCAGTTCCCGCCAATATCCAGCAACTTCGCACAGCTACTCCACAGGTCGCAATCAGCAGCCTTATCAACACTATGTGAAGGAGATGTGTCGCGCTGCATGAGGCAAATGGTGGTCACACCAGGTACTGGGTACACGGATACCTTTTTATAAGGTATCCGTGACCAACAGATGCACATCTGTATTCCCAGTCATGTGAAATCCATAGATTAGGGCATAATTCATTTTCTTCAATTGACTGATTTATTTATATGACCTGTAACTCATTAAAATCTTAGAAATTGTTGATTGTTGTGATTCTATTGTTGTTCAGCGTAATAATAATAATTGAAATGAAATGAATAAATAATGGGCCTCCTGCTGTTTCAGGTGTTCTGGGTCAGAACTGTTTCAACGTGACTTACACCCATCAGAGTATCTGTGCTGTGAAGGGCTTCACAGTGGAACTGCCCTGCACATATCAACATCCAAGTATCATGTGGTCTCAGAACAAACTGGTATATACAAGAGAAATGTAATGAGGTGCACCTAAAATCCTGAGCTCGGTGCCAGAGTATGCAGGTCGTGCTGAGTACCTTGGGACTAAGAAAGGACTGCACCTGAGAATCACAGACCTGAGAGAGAGAGATTCAGCTGAGTACAAGTTCAGATTTAAAACACAGATGCGAATGGGGGTACAGCTTCCCTGGAACAACTCTGACTGTCAACGGTAATATATCATATCTCTCTCACAACATACTACGTATCTAACTACTATACAAATATATTATTGTAATCCAGTGCAAATATCATATTGCAAGTTCTAATAATTATCATTCAGACTGCAGGTGAAGGTGTCTTCCTCCACAGAGGAAAAGAAGAGAACACTGACGTTAGCACCACCTGTCTTCTGACTGACAACCCAACCCCACCTACATCTGGTACAAGAACGGACAACATCTCCATGCCCCTACTTCCAACAATACTCCTGTAATACTCTAGTGGTCTGGTGTTTACTCTACAGACAGTTACTCCTGTGCTGTAAAGACCATGAGGATTTTCTCCTCCTACAGTGTGTGAGTCTGGACTCACCTATAATAATCATCTTAAGTATCAATCATTAAGGCCTGTGGACCAATAGTAGAACATGTGGGGAAAAACAGACAAATCTGTAACACTAGTAGAAATTAACAAATTTATATATACAAGGTAGAAATATGATGTGTAGTTTTCACCCGTTATAATAATACATCTTTTTAAATCTTTTTAGAATAAGGCTGTAACTAACAAAATGTGGAAAAGTCAAGGGTTCTGACTACTTTCCGAATGCACTGTATGTGTTGTATTTGTTATTAATTTTAAATGAACCAGTCTCAATACATCTAAAAACACTTGAAAATCGTCTCATTATCGTTTGAGGAATTGATCAGATACATTTTGTTTCAGGTGTTCATGGTCAGAGCTGTTTGAATGTGACTTACACAAGAGGAGTATATGTGCCTTGAAGGGGTCAAAGTGGACATTACCTGCACGTATAGACATCCCAGCTGGCACAACGTCACAGAAGTATCCTGGTTCAACAAATGGGAGTCTGGAGTTACTACAGATCTAAGCCAGGACCCAGAGTATGCAGGTCGTGTGAAGTACCTTCCAACTAAGACAAGGACTCCACCCTGAGAATCACAGACCTGAGAGAGAGTGAACTCTGCTGAATACAAGTTAAGTTTACAACACTGCAGTAAAATGGGGATACAGCTTCCCTGGATAACTCTGAATGTCACAGGTAATACTGTCCTTACAGTATTATATCATCTAGTCTAAGTCATTATATTATTGGTGGAAATAATGATGATTGTGTTATTTTGTCTTAATTTACTCCTTTTCAGACTTGCAGGTGAAGGAGACTCCTGGCACAGGAGGAAGGGAAGGTGACACTGACCTGTAGCACCACCTGTACTCTGACTGAKAACKCCACCTACATCTGGTACAAGAACGGACAACTTCTCACCAACCCAAACACCCAAGATAACTACCTCTKCCTAGACCKAYTCAGCAGTGAGGARGCAGTCAGCTACTCCTGTAGWGTTAAAGACCTCRGTTCTCCTGTTACGTTCGTTGGGGAACCAACGTCTTTGAAGAATGCAGTTGTAGGAATCATAGTGGTTATTCTGATTCTCATAATCTGTCTCTTTGGGTTCATGTGGTTCAGGTGAGTGAGTTGAATTTATCATTTTTCACATTCTGTGGCATAATCGATCAAAATATGTATATTGCTTGATTAATTGTTCATTTTTTTAACTTATACATTTTTTCACAAATCAGGAAGAAGTTCTCCAAATCCACCTCTGACACAAGAGACAGAAGAGATACAGCAGAGAATGGACCGGTGAGTTTGTTGGAGTCAGTTGACTGAGAACTGCAGTCATCTGTGTATAGATGACTCAATGACTGGTCATATTTTTCACCCCTCATGTTGTCTGTCCTCTCTACCCATCAGAGAGACACTAATCCAGTGTATGACAACATCTCAGGCATGGCCATGGCCATGGCCCCTATTGTAGCACAGAGAGCGATCATAGACGAGCAGGATGACGTTACCTACGCCATCATCCAACACAGAAACCAGGAAGTGCCTCTGGACTCCACCGTCCCACTGTCTCACCCCCAGAAACAGGACAAGGATTTTCAGTACGCTACTGTGAAATTCAACAGCCACAGTGCTGCTCAATAGACATTGGGCGGGATTCAATCCAATCATGGGTTATAGGCATTTTGGCTTTTAATGAAATTCATCTGTTTTGAAAAAATGCTTTATAATTCCTCAATTAGAATGACTTTGATTTTGGCTTGAACTATCCATTTAAATAAATGTATAGGCCAAACTGTTCAGTCCATGTTCTACTGTTCTATTATGGTCAGAGGGGATAAAATGTAACGTCTGGAGAGTGATGGGTGTGGAGTCAGACGCAGAGAGCAGAAGGTTGACGGGAAAAACYCTTTAATGTCCTTTCGAAATGTAACCAGTTYCAAACATGGGTGAAGCCCAAAACACAGGCGCAACAAACCCAAAACCATAGTTACTCAAATACCGGACAGCGAAAACCCAAAAGAACACAAACACCACTAACTGAAATAAACAAGCCCGCACAAACACCAGCGGGCTAAACAAACTTAAATAACACCCATCCTAAAACCCCAACAAGGAACAGGTGAAAACAATTAGACAAAAACAAACGAAAAGGAAAAAGGGATCGGTGGTAGTGTCAGGACCCGGTGCGAGAAACAGTCACTAATAATTGGCAGAACCCAGAAGATGAGGCAGACCACAGCAGTACTAGAGATGGTGGTTTAATAAAAATAGATATCTTCCAAAATACAAAGAAAATCCACAAAGTGGAAAAACAGCAAGGAAAAAACAAACCTCAAAAGACTAATCCAAAATACACGAGAACAAAACCAGAGAACCTCTGGAAAATCCAACAAGAGAAATTATAAGATCCCAACAAGGCTTGGGCTGGGGCTGGGTGCTAACATACAAACACTGAGCAAGAACTAAGGAACACACAGGGTTTAAATACTAACAAGGAATGACTTACAGGTGCAAACAATATATAGGGCAAGAAAACAAAAAGGTACAAAAAAGGTGCAAGGGGGACATCTAGTGAACAAAACCTGAACAGTCCTGGCCAAAACCTGACAGGTAGCTAGTGACCGGCGACGACAACCGCCGAGCGCCACCCAAACAGGAAGGGGAGCCACCTTCGGTGGTATTCGTGACATAAAAACAGTTCATTTTTACGGTAATTCTTTGTTGTGGTCATATCTCAAACGGAGAGTTTCAGCATTAAAGATTCCATCTTTAAATAACACAATATAACCAACTTTATTCATGAGGTCTTATAGTAAATGTACTATATGTGATAGTGATTTAAACATCCCATCCATACACCACACTAAACCTCCACACAGTCTGTGTCTGAAATGTCATCCTATCATCCTACAGACAGCAAAAGATTTCAGACTTCACAGTATATATGCATCCTACTTAAGACACTCCCCTTTCTCTCCAATCCTTACATTTTATGGCTCTACAGGAAGCTAATAAAGAGGGTACAGGATTCCAAACATTTATTACTCTCTTAAAAGAATCTGTCTCACCTCCCAACCTCAACCTCTTTCTCTAATACACAGATGTCTATCTGTCTCCCCTGTATCAACACATCGCTCTCCTCCATCAAACACATTCCAAAGCCTTCTGTCTTTTTACAAACTCTTTCTTCAAGGCTTTGTCTCTATCATTTATTTAATATCTCAATGTTCAAAGTTTAGCCGATTCCAACAGTATCTAGGCAACACGTACGACGCTGCACCTTGGCCCACTTCTTCCGACGGCCTTTACAACCTTACATTGAGATCTTTACATTTGTCAGTTAAGTGCCTGCACCGTCTGTCCTTTCAAATTCAATCCAAGTGTTTCAGTTGGGCAGTTAAGGTCCTGCAAGACCCCCACCAACTTAAGAGGTTCCTCGATGAACCCCACCTCCTATGGGGTTTTGGAATAACCTTTTGGGGGGCATTTTGAGTGCCAAGAACCCTAAGGTTCTTTTGAGAACTTTAAGGATCGTAGAAGAACCCTTGTTGAACCACACATGTTTAGTGTAAGAAAATCCATACGTAAATTGTTAAGATTGTAAGAAAAGTAATGCATGAAAATAACTGTTAAATTAGATCTGTAAACGTACAAAACCCTATGTTATGACTATGAATGAACATTTACATGTTGAATTCTTACTTTATGTATCCTTTTACTCGGTTACAGATATCTGTTATACTTACAAACTTTTGTCAGGAACGTAGCTAGTCAAAGTTAGCCAGTCAATCAAGCAATCCAGCCCAGACTTTAGTTACTTTGCGGTATCATTTCCAAAACAAAATAAAAGTCTAGGGCCTTCAGCAAATTACTTGTGTTAGAATGATCCTATAAGACACAGAAGAGCCTTGTCTAGAATAACCGCCTGAGCTGCAAAATAGAAAGTAAATATGATTTAGGCTAGGCCTAGGGCTCCCAATTGGCGCACTGCATCTCAGTGCACGAGGCATCACTACAGTCCCTGGTTCAATTCCAGGCTTTATCACATCCAGACGGGATTGGGGTCCCACAGGGCGGTGCACAAATGGCCCAGCGTTGTCTGGATTTGGCCAGGGTAGGCTGTCATTGTAAATAGGAATTTGTCAAGTTAAATAAGGGTTACGTTTAAAAAATGTAAATATATAATATATATATATATATATATTATCATCCATATATAAATATGCCATGCAGTTGTGGTGTTTATTTAATAGCCAACTCTCCATTCTCTATTACTCCTCAGTTGAGTTTACTTCACATTTAGGTAGCTAATATAATGGATTTGTTTGCCAGCGTGAGTCTAGATACCACTAGCTGTATGTTTCTCTACAGTAGGGCATATATCTGGGTGACGTGGACATCCCCATGCATGCACCTTATATAAACCTTGTTGTCTGTCTCTCTGACAATAGCAAAATTGAATTTGAATATTGAAACAATCTCCAACTGTCCATAGTAATGTACGTGTTGGGAGTCGGGACGAGACTGACAGACAGCGTTTCTCAGCCAGTCGAAATCATTAATCGCTGGCATCATTTTATGGATATATACAAAGAAATGTCAATTGAAAAAGGTGAAATGAAACGAAGTGCAGCTAGTTTTGCAGTCTTTCCAGCAACCGAACCGATAGAACGAACAACAGCGGCTTGGGTAGCAACCCTAGATTTGTGTTGGGACTATATTTTGTGGAAGGATGAAATAGTATGAATAAATTCATCAAATAAACGTTTTGGTTAACGGCTACGATTGCAGACAGGGCCCAGAGAATGGGAATGGGGCAATATTGAATTAGAAATTTACGTTATAATGCCCACAATCACAGCCAGTAGTATATACCAGGAATAATGAAACATTGATTGTTATTCTATGTTTGGTGAATCTATGAATTATGTACAGTGCATTTGGAAAGTATTCAGACCCCTTGACTTTTTCAAAATGTTGTTACATTACAACTTAATTCTAAAATTGATTAAATATATTGTTATGTCTCATCAATCTACACACAGTACCCCATAATGAAAATGAAAAATACCTGTTTTTTTTAGACATTTTGGCAAATGTATTCAAAATAAAATGAAATATCACAATTACATAAGTATTCAGACCCTTTACTCAGTACTTTGTTGAAGCACGTTTGGCAGCGATTACAGCCTCGAGTCTTCTTGGGTTGACGCTACAAGCTTGGCACACCTGTATTTGGGAAGTTTCTTCCAATCTTCTCTGTAGATCCTCTCAAAATCTGTAGGTTGGATGGGAATGTCGCTGCACAGCTATTTTCAGTTCTCTCCAGAGATGTTCGATCGGGTTCAAGTCCGGGATCTGGCTGGGCCCTCAAGGACATTCAGAGACATGTCCCAAAGCCACTCCTACGTTGTCTTGACTGTGTGCTTAGGGTTGTTGTCCTGTTGGAAGGTGAACCTTCGCCCCAGTCTGAGGCCTGAGCGCTCTGGAGCAGGTTTTCATCAAGAATCTCTCTGACTAGTCTCCCAATCCCTGCCACTGAAAAACATCCCCATAGCATGATGCTGCCACCACCATACTTCACGTAGGGATGGTGCCAGATTTCTTCCAGAAGTGATGCTTGCATTCAGGCCAAAGAGTTCAATCTTGTTTTCATCAAACCGAGAATCTTGTTTCTCTGGTCAGAGTCATTTTGATGCCTCTTGGCAAACTCCAAGCGGCTGATGTGCCTTTTACTGAGGAGTGGCTTCCGTCTGGCCACTCTACCATAAAGGATTGATTGGTGGAGTGCTGCAGAGATGGTTGTCCTTCTGGAAGGTTCTCCGATCTCCACAGAGGAACTCTGGAGTCTGTGAGAGTGACCATCGGGTTCTTGGTCACCTCCCTGACCAAGGCCCTTCTCCCCTGATTGTTTAGTTTGGCCGGGGGGCCAGCTCTAGGAAGAGTCTTGGTGGTTCCAAATTTCTTCCATTTAAGAATGATGGAGGCCGCTGTGTTGTTGGGCACCTTCAATGCTACAGACATTTTTTGGTTCCCTTTCCCAGATCTGTGCCTCGACAGAATCCTGTCTCGAGGCTCTACAGACAATTCCTTCGACTCCATGGCTTGATTTTTGCTCTGACATGCAGTAAACTGTGGGACCTTATATAGACAGGTGTGTGCTTTCCAAATCATGTTTAAATCAATTTAATTTACCACAGGTGAACTCCAATCAAGTTTTAGAAACATCTCAAGAATGATCAATGGAAACAGGATGCAGCTGAGCTCAATTTCAAGTCTCATAGCAAAGGGTCTRAATACTYATGTAAATAAGGTATTTCAGTTTTTTWWWMGTTTTTTTWAAAACTATTTCTTGAAACCTTTTTTTGCTTTGTCATTATGGGGTATTGTGGGTAGATTGATAAGGAAAATGTTTAATTGACTCCATTTTATGTAACATAACAAAATGTGGAAGAAGTCAAGGGGTTTGAATACTTTCCAAATTCTCTGTGTGACCACTGGAGTCTTTGTCATTCATAATATTTAGTGATAGAATATTTTGAAAGGTATTTCATCACTCAAAATCTTGCCAAAGCATATTCTGTATGAGGGGTTAATATGAATTTAAAATAATTTGACATGATTTATATGAATCGGGGCATGAACATATGGACTTTGAAATGAATAAGGGAGAGGTTAAATGTAGGCTAGTCTAAAATAAGCTTATTCCCACACTTTACAATAACTGTTGCAGTGGTCTTAGGTAGTCTCCSTATAGGCTGTTCCCTCCATTGTGACACTGCTGCCCAGTTGAAGAGCTTGTGATCTCCATGCAGCACCACGCGCCTTAGTAAAAGCACCCCTCAGCCTCAGAAGACGCCCTTCTGGAGGCATGTAGCCACGGAGTCATTATACCCTAATGTAGACCTATTTGCCTACTAGCCAAATAAAGTGCAGAGCATGCATGATGCGTGCAACTCATCATTCCAACATATGTGAACATTTAATTCATCCTTCATTCAGTTCAGTGAGTCAGTATATCATCCATTCTGTCACTTGTCTGAGTTACAATAGGAACTAAATCAAAGAGAATAGAACAGTTTGATCCGTTTGTTTATTGAAATCCATGTGTGTATTCAAAATTATCTACATTTCCAAAGTTATTTAGCCTATCACTTTAATTATTAAATGCTTAGTTTAGGCCGATCCAAATATAAAAAAATAGGCCTTCAACTTAGGCTATCATTGTGGGTACTGGTGTCTTGCGGGATAATTATAGAACTCTATTTGTGTTTCATAACAGTTTTTATTATAGGCCTCCATTTGGGCTCCCGAGTGGCGCAGAGGTCTAAGGCACTGCATCTCAGTGCAAGAGGTGTCACTATAGTACCTGGTTTGAATCCAGGCTGTATCACATCCGGCTGGGATTGGGAGTCCCAACAGGGCGGCGCACAATTGGCCCAGCGTTGTCCGTGTTAGGGGAGGCCGAAGTAGGCCGCCATTGTAAATAAGAATTTGTTCTTAAAACTGACTTGCGCTAGTTAAAGTAAAGGTTAAATCATAAAAAGCGCGACCCTACCGCACTGGCCTCTAAAATATAGCCTCTAAATACATTTTAAAACAAATCTTGTATAAGAAGCACATGAAGTGGCTGTAGGGAAACAGATCAGGCAATAAGAATAGGCTATATATAGTTGTAACCATTTGGGACCCCTTGGCTATTTACACTCAGGACAGGGTTATAGCCTAGACCTTAATAAATATAACATATTATACTTAAAGGCTAAACAGAGCCTACATACAGAGTGGAATTCACAAATACACACAGTCAAGACTTCCTAATATAAGGCCTACAAGTCGTGCTCCCAAATACTGAAAAAGTGTGATTCCATTAGGTTGCAT
>NW_019947214.1:18133-33202 GCF_002910315.2 Salvelinus sp. IW2-2015 | reverse complement strand
ATGAGAGGTGCTGACTAACGGTCGAAATAACTTAAAAAGCTATAAAAAATAGAGTTGCAACTCCATACATGACATTTATTTGGCGAATATCACCAATGTTTTCGGACATTCACACTCAGTGCCTTCTTCAGGGTAATGTCATAGAATGCTTGAACCAGGTTAACGTAAGACAAACAAGTGCAATTAAGTGCAACCAATGACAATTAGTGAGGAGTGTGTGATAATTATTAAGTTAATTTAGAATGAAATTGAGTGAAACTTTAAAAACAGTTTTATAGATATTAATATATTAAGCTATTGTTACATCATATGGAAACAAATTAAATATTGTACATAAATATTAGCATCAGCATCCATTATTGTTTAATTCAATTTCAACATATATATTTAATTGTTTCCTATTTCCATAAAAAAAAATGTGTTCTAAGTAAATATTTTGGTTCAACCATAAATAAAGTATCCTCAAACAGGGAGGAACATATTGGGTATATTTCTGATAAGTTGAGAATGACTAGTTATCCAATTTATACCAACTTGCTCATAAGCGAGAGAGAATTGTTATAAAAAAGGGCCTGGAGATCAAAGTCAATATTCAGACGCACTAGGGTCAATGTTTTGATAGAATATCCCAGTATAGCCTCCCTGTGTAATAGTAAGGATCCCGAATGTTTATCCTCCTCTCTAATGGGTAGAGCACATGCTCAATGCTGTGTATTTGAGGGGGAGAGATGGGATGGTTAGCTTCAAACAAAGTGAGCTGCTAACTGGATGTCCGTGTTCTTACACCTGATTAGCTGCGGTCGTTCAGCTATGCGTTTGTTTTAATTGTCTTTTTGTTTGTTCCTTAACGTAGGCTTCCCCACATGAACATGTGATGAAGATAGAATTACCCCCTTGGTCTTGATGAGATGGTCCCCCTAACAGTAGATGTTTGACCTGTATGTGGGTGTCTGATGTTGACCTGTATGTGGGTGGATTGATTGTTGACCTGTATGTGGGTGCTGATGGTTGACCTGTATGTGGGTGTCTGATGTGACCTGTAAATGTGGGTGTCTGATGATACCTGTAATGTGGGGTGTCCGATGGGACCTTGTATGTGGGTGTCTGTAACTGTGACATGTATGTTGGGTGTCCGATGTTGGACGCTGTATGTGGGTGTCCGATGTTGACCTGTTAATGTGGGTGTCTCCGATGTTGACCTGTAGTGGCGATTGATCCTGTATGTGTGTCCGATTGCCCGTAGTGGTGTCCGATGTTTGACCTGTAAATGTGTGTCTGATGTTTGACCTGTATGTGGGTGGTCGAATGATTGACCTGTTTGGGTGTCCGATTTGACCTGTATGTGGGTGTCTGATGTATGACCTGTATGTGGGGTGTCCTGAATTGTGAACCTGTATGTGGGTGTCTGATGTTGACCTGTTATGTTGGGTTGTTGTCTGATGTGGTGTCTGACGTCTGTATGTGGTGTCCGAGTTTGACCGTAATGTGGGTGCTGATGTGACCTGTTGTGGGTGTCCGAAAAGGATGTTTTATAGTGCTTTTGCACTGGTGCGCATGAGCCCATTTGTAAGTCCCATTGGAAATGTGTGTCAAGAGTGTCCTGAGTGGGCTCAGGGGCGCAGCTCAGATTCTCACAAGCTATCTCAAAATTGCCAAAACCATGCTTTATTAGACCACTACTGGGCGTTCCTTTAAGAGGTGTGCAGATTTTTTTTGTCTATTGCAGAATCTGCCAGTGCTTTTTTCAGGATTGCTTTTCATTTTTCTCCAACACTTGTGTAACGTGGTGCAAAAATACTGTCTTGTTTTTTCTTCTCTGGTTGAAGATTCTAGCATAATTTGAAAGTTTTTAATCATTGGCAGCATCAAGAGTATTCTGTTCTTTGTAGCCTCTCATTTAAATGTATCTGTCAATTTTTTTTAGCATTCGGCTAGTCAATCTGTCTGGGCCTCGGGCCACGATGTGGCTGCATAACTGACTATATGGTAGACTATTATAGAGGAGGAAGGATACTAATCCGACCTAGCAGGGTATTGTGGTACTGGTGGGCTTTGTGTAGAAGTCTGTGGGCTTTGTGGTTAGAAGTCTGTGGGCCTTGTTGTAAAAGTCTATGATATGTAATGCATCCTATCTCTTTGATGATCCAATAAGTCCAGGTAGATTTTATTTTTCTCTCATCAGTCCTGCAATGGTGATTTTTGAGGTATTCAGGGCTCCTTGTTTAATAGTTTTGGCTTTATTTAGTATCCTGCCTGACTTCCTCCCAGTAAGCCAAAAGACAAGCCCTATGGCACTCTTTTCCATAGGGGCGGGGGAAACGTAGGGTGGTGGTCATCTGTTTGTAAAGGAGTGCTTCCTAATTGTCCCACATAACAGGTTTGCATAGTTGGGGAGGAAAAGGGGGAGCCCCAATGGAACTCTTAGACCCTCGTACAAGTGACATTGGACGTGGTCTCTAAATCAAGGGAAACACTTTTCCTTGCACTCGTCACCATCCGATATAACGTATGGTATTTGTCTGCTAGGGGATTTAATAACAACAGGATGTCCCTTCAAGTAACTTTGGTAAGACAAATTGTTAATCTCCAGCATCTATTGGGGAGTGGGGTCACACCGGGCATGGTACGTTCCTTCTGCGGGCTTGACTTAGGTGACCTACGATTGGTTGGCAGCAGAGGTACAGCTGCTCAGGCGCCTCTCTCGGGTGTACAGACAGTCTCTCCGCAAGATCAATGCTAGGGTTGTCGTGGGGAAGTCAGGATACATTTAGTGTAGTACAAGATAATGCTTCACCCTAGCCCAGAAACAAAAAGTCGCCGGATATATTGCGCCAGGAGTTACCCCGATTCCTTATGGCAGGGTATTGGATCGCATGTGGGTTACATAACCTGGAATACACCACGCCTCATTTACTTATTTCGAGAGTGGGATAGGCAAGATCAAGTCAATCATGGATTACAGATGTACAATGGTTAGAATATATTGGTAACATATTAAGGGGATGGGACTGGCAAGAAGTAAATATTTTATCCCTCAAACCTATTTCCGGTTTAACTAACTGCGTGTTGAGTCCCTGGCACACAATCTAGGCACTAATTGTACTCGGGCCATCCCGCTCGCTTTCCGAACCAGAGTCCATTGCCTGGAGCAGTATGGGCTCGTTCTCAACACCCCTCGGACAAAGTGCAAAGGAGAACACTATGAGAAGTTGTTCGCTGAGGAATTCCATTTAGGCTTAAAGGCCTGAGCCTGTTATTATGAGGTAGAACAAGTCCTTGATCGTGGTTAATCAGGGTGTGTATCGTGGGATATAATTTTCATCCAACCAATTGTATGGGAATCATGGTTCCATCAATACCATTCTACCTTCCATTTTTTGTATTTGGGAGGAGGAGAGGTAATTTTCTCCCACAACACTTTTTCACCTTGTAGATGAGATATAATGCCTGGGGGAAAAATTAACTAGGTGCTTGGGTTTTCTATTGTTTCAGTGGACCTAGGTTTCCGTGGTGGGAAAGATTCGGTTCTGAGACAGCCCGTCTCTGCTCTAGAGGATAGGTTGTCCGAAGCGGGAGGATAATTGGCATACTTGAGGCTTTCACCATCACGTCCACAATGCAACCAGGTGGTTGATTCAAGATTGGTGGCAGTTTTGGGTACTTCAGATGTGCATTATCCATACAGTCACCACCTGACATATGTGACTATTCTTTTCTCTCCATCGATATCGTCCACAGTGAGGTCGTCTAATCGTTAAAGAACCTGGGTTCAATATCTTCAACCATAATGGCAGTTCGTTGCCCAGTGATGGGTCCTACTCAACCTATCTCACTATCAAGAGGAGGTCTTAAAATAGGTTTCAACAACACACTTGTGGGTCCGTTTAGGGTACTGCCCGATGGTTCAACAACCTACCTTGTTGCCACGCATTTTCTTTTCATGTAAGCAGGCATAGATCTTCCTGAGCTTTCGATGCGGTTGTGAACACAATTGGACAAGGGCTGCCCCTTATCACTTTCCTCTACCTCAGGAAATCCGATTAGAGAGAAGAATAATTCCCAGTATATCTCTGTACCGAGTTTCTGTTCCGAAGGACAGCAAGCAGAAGAAGTTTCCTTGTTTAGTCTTTCTGGGTAACCTTCATTTTCTTGGGCACCCAAGGCAACACTTCCACCGCCAACACTAAAAACCCAAATGGAGCACCTTCTTGGTATATTGCCACAATTGGGCCTTGTGCTCTATGAACTGTTAAGCTGGCAAAGACTCGAGAGACAGATTGGGGTTTTTTTTGTGTGTATAATAAACTATAAAAGAGTACAGTAAATAAGTTTTATCAGCACCGATTAGGGTCTACATGAGGATTTAATTGGTCATCAGTCTTAATGAACACCTAGCACTAAAGACCAGAATTGGGGCTGTAGGAGTATAATTACTTGGTTTCCTACCCAAACTGCAGAAAGATTATGGGTTGAAAGTAAAGTCTTGTTGCAAGAGGACTAACGCTTCCAGTTTCAGATGTCACCCGACATCTCCAGCGAAAATGCCGGAACGAAAGAATGTGTGGCCACAGCAATGCACCAACTATAATGGGAAAATGGTGTGAGGGATAGTTGGGTGCAGGGAACATTTGGGGTTTTTAGAGGAGGAATCCTGCCCAAAGAGTTTTCTAAAGGACACCAATAAGAAAATCGATTGACTCTGGACGCTAAGGAACAACGGGGAGTTCGGGGTAACCTCTAAGGCCTCAACCCCTTGTCCGCAGGATTGGTGGATGAGCCGTGGCTCGGCACGTACCGCTCATTACAATCCCATACACGAGTTAAGTTGCGAAAAGGAGTGACGGCCTAAGAGGGGTTTTATAAATCTTTTAGCCATAGGCATTCAAGCATAGGACTATCACAGGTCACATCAAACGCATTCACGCTACTTCCGGAAATCTATTGCCTGTTCACAACCAATTTCTGGTAAAAAGATCCCTAATGAGGAACCAAAAGCCTTGCCTCTTCCTATTTTTCCGTTCACAACCGGATTGGGGCGGTAGGTTGGCACTTGGAAAATTTAATGGGTCACAGTCCAAAGGAAAAGGGTGAACCTCTAGCCACACTAACGACGCAGGCCTACCAAAAAGATCATAATCAATGTTTGGGCACAGTTAATGATACGTGTAGAGTGTACACGTAGAGACTCCTGCTTATCTCAGACAATGTTCTTGATGAAACAAATGGGGACGCAGCCTTGAACAGAAACTCAAAATGAAATTACACGAGTTGGCTTTGGCCTATGCAGATGCAGTTTTGCCACCCATGTGACTCGAGAGGAGACGAGTTTGTCATGAATCTAAAGCACCACTGGCCTCTCAAGGATTTAGCACTGACGATGAGGCAGAGAGGTTAAGGGAAGACACCGCAAGACGTTCCAAAAGAAAGTCACAATTGATTCAGGGAATAAAGGTGGAAAAGGGGCGCACCACTCCTCCTTGCTATAGTTCTATTTCATCTGCGCTTGCGCGTAGCACTCTCTTCCTCTAGTGTCTCCTTCTGGGCGATTAACTTTTGCGAGGGATATTACGAGCGAGAGGCAGGCTTTTCTATTTGACAAGTTTTGGTGTTATTGAATAAGTATGTCGACACAAGATAGTATGACCCTTTTTTATATAATGGACAGGGAGAAAGGAAGATAGGAAACCAGCTTACTCTTTCCTGGGGGTCTGCCAAAAAAAACACCAGAAAACATGTACAGGTAAGGAAGGTACTAAAAAGGGCCAATGAAGGGGTATGGCTCCACCAAAACTCGCGACAACCTTCTTGTTGCTCACATACCCTGGAAGATATGGGAAGTGGCCCAACGAATGTTACTGGGGCACCTACGTTACCAAAGGGTCCCAGGCAATTTCGAACGCGCGATTCCTCTTTCATTTGAATATGTGCTTCTGTATCTAATCCACAGGACTTAGAGATACTCCCCTGGAACCTGATACACAGAGCCTCCTTTGGTATTTGGTGGTGAGCACCAATAGACTGTATAGTACCTGTAATCTCACCTTGGATAACACTCTAAGTGAATAAAGCAGTTGAAACTTTTTTTTGGGTTCATAGTGCGAGAGGTGGGATCACTACGAGGTTGACAGTACCAAATAAATACACAAGACCAACACAAGTCCTATTAATTGAACTTAAATTTTTCCTCCCTCTGGGGCGGGCAAGTCAGAGGCAACTCTGGGACTGGGTCTGTGCCCACCGGTAAAAACTCCCCCTAACTGGCGGTCCTCATGGAACCACGCCCTACACCAGCGAGGGATTCAAGAGGTAAGGGCACTCCTAAGAGGACCAGGTCATCGGGGGAACTTCCCTCTTGCTTGGACTCCTAATTTGTCGAGCCAAGAACTCGGGCAACATAAACTTTGGGGCATGTTGAAGAGCATGTAGGGAAGAACGTGTAAAAGCCGCGTCTCATTGTACAGACACAACGAGATATCACATTATACAAAATATACTAATCTATGAAATGGTTATATCCCAGGTAATTGGGAACTTTGACCCTAAATAATCCTCCCTAAATACATATAATTCCTCATCTCCCCTATAGTCACAGTAAATCAGAGGTAGGTTCAATCATTCTTGTCTCCCACATTGGTTCTAATCTAAATTGCACATTTTATTTATATTATGAGTAAATTGACCTGAAATGCTTTGATGCCTGCTCTCATTCTTTGGCCAATTGGGAGCAGTGTATTTTCCTGTACCTTATATCTATTTTTTGGAAGGGCTCCTATGATAAGGATCTTTTATAAGGTATTCTCAAGGGGACAGTATGGTTTGGACAGTATTTTTCCTGGTGGTGTGAAAGAGCCATATTAGCAGCCCACATTGGGTTTAGAACTTAGCGCTGGGTGGATATCTAACCTCATAACTCCTGGCCAGTCCCAACCTTTAGGGTTAATGTGTTTGCTAAAAAATAAAATTATAAAAAACCAAGTTAAGAAGCACGAGTACCAGGACCAACTAAGATACTACTCAAAAAACCACAGCAATCATCTAATCAGAGACAAATTATACCGCTACTGACACGCACACGGTCCGGTCGCACATGTCTCCGAGTATCTTACCTCTCTTATCGGGTCCGAGGGAAGCTCTGGGTTGATCCTGTGGAGAAAATTTTTCCTTCATTCACAAAGTAGTGTGAGCACCCAAGTTCTTGTTTAATGGGTTGGGTGGAGCCGCGACTCACATAAAGAGAGTGGGTTGGGTCACTAATCGTTTTTTCTGGAATATCACAATCTCATTTATGTAATTACATTTAGTCTGAGGTAAATATATCTTTATGCTAAACCATTTAAAAAATTGTTTTGGTATTCAAGGAAAGACTGGATTACTTATCTTTTCAAAGTTAAAATAAATGTATTTTTGGGGGTTCCTTGTTATAATCCAAAACGTGCGTTCCATGTGGGTTTTCTAGATTTAACGATTGTAGAGAAATGCTCACCAGACTGGAAATCCGATTCCTCGCTGGTTGAAGTGAAGTTAAACAGCTTGCAAACAATTGTTATCGATGTCAACCACCAATCAGTGAGTAGACCTATTAAGCAACATCACACATTAAGTTCAACCAACTAGAATATGGAGGAGGTTAGCTATGTATCCGCACACAAGATATAAAATAGGAATAGTCCAAATGTGAATTTGGTTTGAATTCAGATTAAAACCTTAGACTCGGCTTGCATGAGTAGGTGGCGTGTACCATAAACTTCTCCTTTTCACATTTGACGGGTGTCCGTTTATACTGGGCAAACTACACACCAATCCCATTGGCACATAACAGTGTTTAAACACTGGTAAAGCAGTTAGGTACGCATATACTATGCATACCCTGAGGGGTCCGTGTCAGCAGTTGTGTATTGCATACGTAAGCGCCTTAGGAGACTCACGCGAATACACCTGGGAGTTAATTGTTCCTTGACGGGGGAGAACCTGTGACTTCCGAAAATAACGCACAGGTCAAACCAGTTCATCAAGGTCTAGACTTAAAGGGGTATTTGTTGTCCCGCCTCTTCCAACTCTTCAAGGGCTAGTCCATACGCGAAGGTAAGTTTCTGGACTATCCAGGGACTTGGGGACCTGACAGATTAACAGTTAATACATTGAGCACCAAATACCAACAAGGATATGCGGAGGGAAGTGTATAAAGCAGTGAAGCTATTATGGGATAATTCCAGTGACCAAGAAATCAGCACAGAAAATGAAGTCTATACTTTGGAACAGTATAATTATTGTCTGGAGGAATTTAACCAAGAATAACGGGAATGGATATCGCTTACGGGTTCATTATCAACTTTTGCATTTTCGTAATACTGGGCTCAATAGCTGATCTCCCCCTTCCTGCCAACTTAAGGGAAAGTTACAAGTCAATACCACTTATAAACACAGGATCTATTCGAATAAAATATAGAGTGGAATTTATATCAAGAGTAAATTCGCAACCACATAATAATAGGTGCAAGTCTTTGGTCAGCAAAGCCCACTATTTGGCTTCAGGAAGGAAAGTTAACACTTTCATTTTACCTTAATAATAATCTTAGTATTCTTCTAGCCATGTATTCTTCCACTGCAATTATCTTCAGCTCACTAATGCCCTCATATCTGACATATCAATGTAATTTAATAGAGAACATTATCCAGTCTTACCAATGTCTTTACTCTTTCTTAGAGTTTTAAAGGGCTAGTTTATTTACCTTTTTGGGTTATACACTGGTTGGGGTAACCCTGGGTTAGCAATATTCAATCTCCTACCTCCCCAGTGGTAGGACAGGCTAGAAAGCACATAACGCAAATTCGTTTCCTTCCGCCGTAACCACAAACCACCGCAATAATTAGACAAGGGCCTGACCCTAAATCTCACGGTGTCCTCAGTCAGGTTGACCATTGGTACTACCTGTTTGAATTGTAGATTTTGGATAGGGGCTTCGAGAACATGAGGTGCTAAGACAGGGAGGAGATTAGAATCCATAGGGACCACAATCAACACCCACCCATTACACACCCCACAAGGCGACCACAGATCATTCCTACCTATTCACACATCCATTCTTACTAATGGCAACCCGACTGTATTTCTTCCACAGGGCGTAACAAGAAATACCGTTATATGGAAATCACGGACCCCTTCCGGCTTGGGTCCAAAATACTATCCAAGCTAAAAGACCTCGGGGGTACACAAATAGCAAAGCATCCATGACAAACAGGGAACAGAGGGCTTGAATCACCAACTCCAGCTTATCACTAACTAACGGGGAGAACAGCCGAACGAGGCACCCACCACATACGTACCAAGTTCGTAACTAAGGGAAGAGGGAACACCCTAGTCAGTTGTATACAACGAGCATATAAAGCACGCACCACACACAACAACCCCACACACACACACACAGACGGCGAGCACTACAATGTCGATTTTTAAAGATTCACACTTCACCCAGTGCCTTCCCTCCATCACCCAAAGAGTACCCTTGGGTCCCTTCTGGAGTCTTAGTAAGGCTGTCTGTCTGGCACGACCGCTGTTTAGGTTTCATCTCCAAGGACAGGCGAAGACAACTAGTCAGTTTGTTACAGGAAGAAACGTGATTAGTATGGACAGAGTAAAGCAAGAAAGATCAGCGTCGTGCAGCGGAGGCGATTCTTATGTTCCATCTGCTCCAGTGGGGAACACGCACAAGGGTTCCACTTATATGGAGAACACGGAGATGTGCCATCTTGTTTTAAACATTCGTAGTAGGCGAAAGGGACACCTTAACCTGGTTCAGTGTGTATGAACGTGTAGTGTGATGTGTGTGGATCGATGCCTGTGTTAGTGTCGATGTGTTGTGTTGTTGGTTGGTAATCCCGGATGTGGGTGGGGCATGTGTGTGTGTGTGGGGATAGTACGTGTAGGGTTTGCCCAGTGTGTTGTTAGTCAGGGAACCTGATGCAGGGTGTGTGGAGTGTTTTTTAGGTACAAAGGAACACTATTCCTTGTGGGGGAGGCGGCATAGTGGTCCGTATGGTCGAATAAGGTTTGTGTGTGGTGTTAGCTAAGTCGGGTGGTGAGTGTCAGGGGGTGGAAAATTGGATGGCCCTTCAAGGTTCCCATGATTTTGGTTACCAAGGGGTGGACATCATTGTCCGGTCTAGCCTTAAGGTCCCAGTTTTGGTCTAGACACATAATACATAAGGGGAAATCACAGGGAGGATAGGACCGAAATACTGGGAAACATGACACAGATTAGCAATGCCCGATGGAGAACGAAATGACGTGTCTGACTCCATTGCATGCAAACCCACAACCGCCATCATGATTCTCGGTCTACACTAGGGGGATGGGGGGTGGGCTAAGAAACGGGACAAAAGGGTATTTTTTGATAGTACACACCGTTGACCTGGCTAATCTGGGATTTCCCATGCACGCTATACCATATTTGTATGTTGACCCCAAACTTACCTAACCTCGCAAATCGAACACCGAAGCGGTGGAGAATATCCATTTGAGGCCGGGCCGAGAGATAATATGGATTGAATCTCTATCTTAGAATTTCAACTTTTTAATGAGAATGAAAGTACCAATAGCTTTTAGTGGATTTATTAACTTGACTAGCCTAAAACACTTATACAACGACTACAGTATTCTAACATGATAAAAAACAAAATTATCTACACTATGGGTTCTTATATAAAGTAACCCACTAACATGTGGGTTTAATATGTACATCTTACCATTTCTAGTTGTAGGATCGGGAAGAACCTTCAATCAAGACTTTTTAAAATTATTATTCGGTTTCACCCTTGCAATCAGATAGAATTGGTTGGCATTTGGTTGTTAATTAACAAAACCATCCAACCCTGTGTGGGGCAGTTGGGGTCCCAATATTAATTTTGCCATTTGCATAACTATGTTTTGCCTTATGGGAAAATGTGCGGGAACCCAACAATGTTTTCCTCTCACTCGCACCCAATCCTTATTCTAGTCCATTGTCCGACACTCATAGACCCTATACCAACCCTCTTAAAGTCTCGTCGGTCTTCATAGACGAACATAGTAAGTAAAACTCCCAAGTCCACTCAATATAGAATGATGTGCCTCATTGGTTATGGTTACATAAACACAGATCCATGCGCTTTAAACTTCTTGTATGGAACAAACAAGGAGCTAAATGAAACACAAATAAATTTTGTATCTCATGCTACTGATACAAGTCCAATAAAAGTGTTGTTGTGTTCTTGGACATCAATCCTCCCAATACCCGGACAACTTTTATGCCTAATTCTTGAAGGCTAATACCCTTTACCCCCTAACTCCTCAAACCCTTCCCCCTGAAACTCCAAACGTTACCATACATATATCCAAATCCTTTCACCTCCTACAATCCCTGTAACAGCTTCACCCCTAACCCTAAACAAGTTTTTGCCAACCTCCACAAAATCTCCCAAACTCCACCCCTTAAATCTAACCTTCAACCGCGCGCTTAATCTCCTTTAACCAACACCCACTCATTCTACCTTTTACCTTGACTATTCTCCCCTTCAACACTTCCAACACATTCTTTAGAACCTCATTTACTCTTAACCTTTTGAAAGACATCCCGAAGGAATTAAATCTTATATACAGTGTATTTGACTCCGCAAATATCAGCGGTAGTATTACCCGATAGATAAAAGTGTTAAGGAACAATTATGGGCCACAAAGAGTGGAAAAATTGAATCTATAAATATAAAAAAAAAGGTAATTAGTTCCCTTGTTAGTAAAATAAGTTAAATAGGTATTGTTCATATCGGTAAAAGGGGGTTATAGCCACTCGTTACTATTGTATTAAGTGGCCTCATAAGTTGGTAACATGAACTTTGGTATGCATCATGCTCCCTATTAGGCGCATTTGTCGTCAATGATTTATATATATTCCCCAAAAAAAAAAATATGTCGGGGAAGAATTGGGAAATTGCCATTAGGGCACGGGTACAATAAGAGGTTACTAGTTGCGAGCGATGACAACAAACATTTACCTTTGTCTACCGCTAAATCATTATTATGAACCTGATACCCGGCCCATCGGCGCCGCCTCGCCCCTAATAATATAAAAAAAATAA
This sequence comes from Salvelinus sp. IW2-2015, assembly GCF_002910315.2. NCBI lineage: Eukaryota > Metazoa > Chordata > Actinopteri > Salmoniformes > Salmonidae > Salvelinus > Salvelinus sp. IW2-2015. The sequence goes on along the minus strand of NW_019947214.1, from coordinate 21,091 downwards.
AAATTCACACATAATATTATATATGATGAAAGGAGGATGTTAAAAAAATAATACCTTAAACCTCCTAACCCAGAAGCCATTTACCTTACCCGCCCCCTTCAAAATACTTTAACTCCTGCTAAGAATTGTCCACATAACCATAAGTCGTAAGACCAAGGTAAACACATTTGAAATTGGAATATGGCACCAAGTTTAAACTACAATACCTAAAACGGAACGTGACCGGGGTCAATTAAAGTATCCCATCAAAAGTCATAAGGAAGGGATTTACCACAAGAATTTACCAACTAGTCCATCACAATGGAATAATTACTAATTATAAAAAACTTCTTGGTTGCCACCCCCAGGGAAAACATAAGAGAGCTGATAAGATGCCAAAATCAAGGTTCACCAAAGGGCAATTTGGAGGTACCCAGAAGAATCTGGGTAAAGAATTTAACCAAAAATGACCACACCATTTAGAAGTTAATCTAAGAATTGTTTGAAACAGTTGGATATACCCTTCAAGCACGCATGAGTACATAACATAACTTTCTCTGGGTGTGCGCTAGCTCATGTTTTTTTAAATTCAACTTTAATAATTCAACACATGAACCCATACTGCAGTCAGTTTAAAAGCCTCTTCATTCATAACTTCCTCCTACCGTACCTAGACTAGATTATAGACCAGTTCTGTACTCCCCCTTCTGACCATTTTGAGTACTACACCACTATATTGTATAAAATCTAATTGTATTTGTCACATGCTTCGTAGACAACAGGTGTAGACTAACAATTAAGTGCTTACTTAAATGTAATTTTCCAACAATGCAGAGTTTAAGATGAGATTAAAAAACAAATAAATAAGAATAATGACGCAAGGAATACATCCACAGTGAATAACAGGAGTACCACAACAGTCAATGTGCAGGGTACAAGGTAATTGGGGTAAAGTGACTAGGCAACAGGATAGATAGACAGTAGCAGCAGTGTGTGTGTGTGTTGGGGTGTCAGTGTAAGTATGTGTTACTGTGTGGGTGGAGTCCAGTGTGTGTGCATAGTCAGTGCAAGAAAGGGTCAAAGCAGGTAGTCCGGGTAGCCATTTGATTATATATACCAGGCGGTGTCAGAAGAAGGCCCCAACATTTTTTTAAAGACTACAGCCACCCAAGCCACAGACTGTTCTCTCTGCTACCACACGGCAAGCGGTACCAGGATATTTAGCAGTCTTGTTTAGAAGTCTTATGGCATGGGGGTAGAAGCAGTTAAGGGTCCTGTTTTCAGACTTGGTGCATTGGTACCGCTTGCCGTGTGGTAGCAGAGAGAACAGTCTGTGGCTTGGGTGGCTGTAGTCTTTTAAAAAATGTTGGGGCCTTCTTCTGACACCGCCTGGTATAGAGGTCCTGGATGGCAGGGAGCTCGGCCCCAGCGATGTACTTGGCCGTACGCACATCCTAGAAGTGTGTGTGTGTGTTGTAGTAGTTTTAAGTCATGTGTAACTCTCTTTGTGCAGGGCTCTCTCATCTGGTGAGAACACAGCAGGTTGTCACAGCAACCCTGGGAGAAAATGCAGTCTTAAACTGTGAACTCATGAAACCCAAAGACGTGCTGCAAGTCTTAGCAGTTTGGTCATGAAGAAACGCTAGTAAATGTTTTCATTGCTTCTTCTTTTTTTATAAAAATGCTAAGTGTTGGAATATTTAGCTACACAATGGTTCATCATATGTACTCTGTGGTGTGTTTTGTGTGCGTTCTAGTTTTTATTATTTACTTCACTTTAATAAATCAAATGCTGCACAACAATGTTGGTAATGTATGGAATTGTCAAAAATCTGCTCTGCAAAGCTTAAACGATTGTTGATTCTTCTGCCACACAGCCAATGTTGCAAACACAATTGCCACTAGGGGTCGCCTGAAATATAAGTTTAGGGAGAGAGGTGGTAGAGAAAACCGTTTTTGTATAGTTTTGGCAGCGCTCATGGCAACATCCAAGACAGGCGTAGCGTACCAAGACGGCCGTAGACAGTCCGCTATATAGGTTCCGCTTGACTTGACAGTCTGTGTTCTGACCGCACTGCATGGTGAGGGAACCATCTCACCGATCTGTTCAGGCTATGACATTTGAAGCATGGTTTGATAGTCAAAGTGTAAGACTAGTGTGTTATTGGTAAGCAGAGGACGGAATTTAAATTCAATCTCGTTACCACTAAACTCCATGCACTGCTCAAACGGGTAAGTCGTTTTTTTTAACCAGTTTTTCATTTGTTATAGGGCGGCAGTTTTAAACTTAAAACATTGTGCTTCTGTTTAATATGCATATAAATACGTTCATAATAACGTTCGTCTATATTGCCATTCTTTTTCTAAAGGTGGGAGAAGTCTGTAGGGTTTAGGCCTATACATTACGTCAGTGGTGTAGTAGCCCTACTTAAGTAAAACACTTTAAAGTATTACTTAAGCCGTTATTGTAGGTATAATGTACTTTATAATTAAGCAATAACTTTTTACCTTGCTCAGGCAAGACGAGCTCGAATAATGATCCAGGTTATCACGCACTCTTATCAATATAATGTGTTGTTTCGCCTTACTGCCTCGGATCTGGCGGACTCGCTGCTGTTTGTCGATGTCTGAGTGTTGTTGTGCGCATGACTGTTCCGTAAAAAACAATAACAGAGAAATCGTGCCTTCTGTTTGCTTAATATAAGGATTTTGATGTATCAATTTACTTTTTACTCAAGTAACACTACTATACCTCAAGTAGTATTTTACATGCGACTGTAGTCATTTTACTATAAAAACATCTTTACGTTTTATCTCAAGTATGATCATTTAGTACTTTCCCACCATCAGCATTACGTTAATAATATAGTTATATACAATTGTTTATATCATGTTATATATTTTTGTATCCAGCATTTTTAATTAAGGATTATGACAAATATAGGCATCATATTGAAGTTGGATGAAATTGTAAATTGG
>NW_019947214.1:9186-15876 GCF_002910315.2 Salvelinus sp. IW2-2015 | reverse complement strand
TATTTTGTGCAATTGCTTTTTTTGACTAGGACCTCATTCAACTCATGTGGATCAACTTTTAGCCTACATATTGCTAGTAGGCTTATCTCAACCTTTTATTGAATTAATATCGTCAATGAATCACCTTATATGCTCAATAGACCCCCCCCCCCTTTCCCCTCCAAAACAATGTCCTATTATAATCAAATAATTAAGCCTAATCATGGTATTGCATGGTAGTGAATCCGTCAACAGAACAATTACAGAAACCCCATAGGTTGGTACATCAACAAGCCTGAACAGGCTCTGTACTCKTCAAATGCCTACATTGAATCAAGTCTGGTGATCTAATCACATAGAATGTCTGGACTCCCCAGTCTTTGATTTGGACATTAGGGAGTCCACACACCTTGTTACTGACAACTAAACAAACAGCTGATGATGTTAACGCTCTGCGRACACTGTTTGGCCCTTGAGGACCAGTGTACTCTAACATGTTCCATTCTTGTATAGGCCTACTGCCTGTGAAAGGCCAGGTTTTCCTTTACTCCGTGGCAATCAGGTTGACTTTTAAGTTTGTTGGCTGTGCCATGCACCCTTTGATATGGAATCAGTCAAACATGGCCCAGTAATAATCTATGCTGTGATATTCAGTGAAATCCAAGTCAGTTTGATACAGGAATGGCGTTTCTGTGTCATGTTTTTCAAAGAGATGCACGAGGGGCATGGATTCCAGGGTCTGTTATGGGACTGTTTCATCTTGAAATACTGGTTGCTATGTTGACATTCACTCCATATACTATGTTTTATTAACGATAAGATGTCAGAACTTACTTTGTAATAGTGTCATTATGGAAAAAGAGAGAGCCTTTTAAACCTTGGACCCAACGGGACAGACGCATGTTATTGAACCCAGACGGTTTAAGCGTCGTAAAAGACCCACATGAACTGCTTTATAAAAGACTGGTTAGCTCTTGATCTGGTGTCGTGTGCTTATATCAGTTTCTTTCCATTGTCTATAGTGAGTGTGCCTTTTCTGTTTGCTGGTATCTTTTTTGTGTTTGCAGTTTGGCTATTACCGCCCACAAGAGAAGGGCATAATCATTGTGTTGTGAAAAACGGATCCCAAATCAGCTCTTAGAACCCTCTGCCTGGAGGGCTGTTTCTCTTGCTTTGTCACAACCGCCCAACTGGCTCTCTTAAACAAGTGATTTTCCCGGCAACGCAGACACAGGAGCTAACCACAAGGTTTTTTATAGCCGCTGAACCACGCTGGGCTTGGCTGCAGACCTCTCAAGCCCATGCTCAGACAGACCAGTGCTTTACACTAGGCCTGAATTCCTATAGCCTGCGTACGTGCTACATCACCTCTCTATCATTGGTTACTACTGGCTGTTATGGTGTTCCCTCTGTTTCTTTGTCAACGGACTTCATTTCTTTGCGCTTTGCGTCACTTATTTTGCTTTCTGTTTTTTTTTTTTGTTGTTATTTTGTCTACAATATGTGTTTTTTTTTTGTAGACCGTGAGCCTGGTGTGCTATTGCCAGACATCTAATAGTAGCAGCACAGCTGGCCTTCTGTTTCCCAGGTGATTACATTCCCAGTGGTAAATGCAGCACAGCTGGCCATTCTGATATTGGCTTACGGTGCAATTACAGTCCCAGTAGGGTAGGAGTGCAGCACAGCTGCCTTCTGTTTCCAGCTGAGTTACAGTCCCAGTGGGTAGGAGTGCAGCACAACTGGCCTTCTGTTTAGCCAGGTATTACAGTCCAGTGGGTAGGAGGCAAGCACAGCTGCCTTCTGTTTGCTTAGTGATTACAGTCCCAGTGAGTAGAGTGCAAAGCCCACAGCTGGCACTTCTGGTTTGCCAGGTGATTATATCCCAGTGAGGTAGAGTGCAGCACAGCTGGCCTTCTGTTTGCCAGGTGATTACAGTCTCAGTGGGTAGAGTGCAGCACGCTGGCCTTCTGTTCCAGTGATTATAGTCCCAGTGACGGTAGGAGTGCAGCACAGCTGGCTCTGTTTGCCAGCCGTGATTACAGTCCCCAGTGGGTAGGAGTGCACACAGCTGGCCTTCTGTTTGCCACTCATTACATTCCCAGTGGTAGGAGTGCAGCACACTGGCCTCTAGTTGGCTAGTGAGTACAGTCCCAGGGGTAGGAGTTGCAGCACAACTGCTTCTGTGTTGCCAGGTGATTACAGTCCCAGGGGTAGCGATGCAGCACAGCTAGGCCTTCTGTTTGCGTAGGTGATACAGTCAGGAGTAGGAGTGCCAGCCACAGCTGGCCTTCTGTTGCCGGATAAGTCCCAGTGGGTAGGAGATGCAGCGACAGCTGCCTACTGTTTGCCACGTGATTATAGTCCCAGTGCAAATTCGTAGGAGTGCAGCACAGCCGCCTTCTGTTTTGTGCCAGAGGTTTAAACAGTCCCAGTGGGTAGGAGTGCAGCACAGCTGGCCTTCTTTGCCCAGTGATTATTAGTCTCAGTGGGTAGGAGTGCACACAGCTGGCCTCTGTTTGCCAGGTATTATAGTCTCAGTGGGTAGGAGTGCAAGGACACAGCTGGCCTTCTTGTTTGCCAGGTGATTATAGTCCAGTGGTAGGATGCAGCACAGCTGCTTCTGTTTGCCAGGTGATACAGTTCAGGGTTACGCACAGCTGCCTTCGTTTGCTAGGTGATTACATCCCAGTGGGTAGGAGTGCAGCACAGCTGGCCTTTGTTTTGCCAGTCGATACACGAGTATCCCATGTGGGTAGAGTGCAGCACAGCTGGCCTTCTGTTTGCCAGTGATTTATAGTTCAGTGGTAGGAGTGCAGCACAGCTGGCCTTCTTTTGCCAAGGTGAATACAGTCCCATGAGGGTAGAGTAGCGACACAGACTGGCACTTCTGTTTGTCCAGATGTGATTACCAGTCCTGAATCTTACAAGCATTATCTGGAAAAGTCCTTGCTCAGTGTACTGACCGGCGTGCAAAAGTCTCCGCCTCACCCCCTAGAGACAGTTTCAGCGTGACTTGAGCCGATAGAAGCCTATGCGCATTACCTCAGGGGCGCACTACTATGCAAGTCTTCTCTAGGTCCTCTAGCTGAAGGTCTGCTCAACGTGCATTTCATACCATATGATCGCCTCGAGTGTTTAGCGTACGAAAACCACGCGCGTCAGGTTCGAAGACTAATGAGGCTGGCCTTCAACTGACTTTCCACCTGTGCCATTACAAGTCACCAGTTAGCCGAGGGAGGCAAGTGTCCATCTACCACTGCTTGCTGCCCCCTGCTCTGGCTGTTAGATGCGCGATCAATAGAGATTATCAGAGTTCCCAGGTGTAGCATAGGGCCCCTTCGTGCGAGCACAGCTCTTACGCTTGACCCCGCTTATTGCCAGTCCGTTTGAATTTGGTATTGATTCCCAAGTGTGGCGCTGGGATCTGTATGAGTGATTGTGCGCTATGAGAGTAGCTCCACGTTTGTGTGCGAGTCAGCATCTAGCTGGCCTTCTGTTTCTACCACGCGACTCGGCGACCCGTTCACAGAGCGGTCCCTAAACAAAATCCTGCGTTAGTGAGGTGCTAGCAGCACGACGCTGACGTCCTTCCTTACTATGTGCTTGCATCCGGCCTATGAGTTAGCAGAGTGTGCTTACAGTGCGGCATGAGAGTGCCAGCACAGCTGGCCTCCCGGTTGCCCCAGGTGATTCCACAGTCTCATGAGTAGAGTGTGCAGCCACAGGTTTAAAGAAAGAAGCCCCCTAGCACAACCCAGACAAACCTGGTTCATGAATATCATGCTCCTGTTGGTTGTGGAATCTGTTGAGTCGCATCCCCATGCGATACCCGCTCAGACTAACAACCACTGGTTGGCGATGACTCACGCGTGGACACAACTGAGCATATAGAACCCAAGAGACCTGAAGGAGTACTTAAGCGATGAGCCAATAGCGTCCAACAATACATGAAACATACTAAAGAATCTATCCAAAATTTATCTAACGTAATTTTAACCTTACGGCTTTCCGCCACCATATTCAATTCCAGTCCATTAGATTTTCCTACAACATCCACCTTTCATCAGTCAAGAACTGCAAGTGAAGAGATTCTACATAGTAGTACATCAAAGGTTAGTAAATTTCGTCATTAGCTATATACAGTATGGACAAGAGACCAACACATGACTGTAGTGATTCAAAACCAATGCCCTCTTCGCAAATTAAACACGTCCATGGATACATGATCTGAATCATTCACGGACTTAAAGATTCTAACGAGTACGGAACTAGGATGGCTAACCTACCTATGACAGTGCCTCGCGAATTAAAAACCACCTCAAAAATTACACACACAACATATAAGCATGCAGTAATCTATGCATATTCATCAGCCTACCTGGACGTGATCAGCAGTCTCCACACATCTGGGCTCAGGAGTGTGTTGCATCCAGTTACTGATAGAGAACAGATCATATATCTGTAAAAAAATTGAACACCCTAATTTTGAGAAAACAATCCACAGCCAATAATCACGTCAACTAGATTGATACTTCAGAGCATAAAAGTGTCTATCTGATTTTATCTTTCCCCCTACCTTACCCGAGAGTGTAAGTATAGTGTATTGTTCGGAACCCTCCCAGTGTTGTAAGGCAGACTCTCATACATAATGCATGCGTTCCCAGCACCGAGACTTCACGTAGCTGAAGAGATCCGCTAAATACCGTAGACGCGAGTCAGTTTAGACCTCGAAACCGATACTCATCTCTACAAAATTGATTAGAACCGACACAACGAATTTTCGAAGCATTTATAAACCAATTATGTATACAGAGGTTAGAGCCATTTGCACCTGGCACCATACCTTAAACCAACACAGTGCCACAAAGAATTTGAGAGTATATAGAAAAACACCTAAGTTTCTACAAAGAACCCAGCTATGTGGAATTTTACACTCGCATTGACGGCAATGCCAATCATGTACTGTATCGAATCCAATAGAAGGATCCTTCAGAAGACTCTAAAGTCACAATATGTTGACTTCAACCATAAGACACTCAGGAACAACGAATGTCGTGCTTTCCCATAAAAGCTAAATAAACGATCCCACCAATTCGTAACTTTTCATTCTAAAGCCTCTGATTCTTTATTGAACCACATGCCCTGCTTCAGTCAGTTCCACAGCAAAGTCAACCAATGGCAAAGAGTTGGGTCGTAGAAAAAGTATGAAAACCTTTGGAAGTTTATAAGAGAAGCAGAGTGACCCTCCTTGAGCTTAGCAATGAACTTCAACCCAAACGATCGTTTGCCTTAGCTTACGTTTGCCCCAATGTGCAGATCACCACTCCTCGTGCACAAAAAATGCACTCAAAGTACAGCAGCAGAACCTCAAAGAATTTTGGGACCATTCCCATGCTTCTTACCCAATGACAAAGCGTTTAAGAAGAATCCTAGTGTTCAGATGGTCAGCTATAAGACAAATAATCTTGGGATGCTTCAATCATGAAATCTCTGGAACATGCTAATCGAACACCGCTCCTTGTTTATCTAAGTCTCTTATCGATACGCCTAAATGCCACCAGAAAATCTACCATAAACATACAGAAGGTTGGAGTGTTCATGGTGAGGCACACACGACAACTCCACGGGAAGAAAGAGCTTCCACTACTTTTGCCCTCCCTACAATAGAGAGATCTACTGAAGCCTGATTCTTTGCGTGCATATGCAATCTTACTTTCTGTGAGATTTTTGTGCAAAGTACGTATCACCTTGGTCCCGTTGCGATACAACCCAACTTCTGATTGTGTAGCCCACAAAAGTGGCCTGGCTTCTGACAAGATATTATGTGGGCAGATAAAATAAAGCTGAGTTTGAAGGAACGACAACAATAGCCACACTATGAGTGTCGGAATTCAAATCCTAGAAGCAACACGAGTCCACTCTCTATACGAATAAACTTCAGAAATATATCCATTCATTTTCCCTCGCCAAGACATTAGTTATAGCATGTAGTCTGCAGGTGCCCCAGTCAGAGCAAGAGGCGAGCCCGCAAATCCATATATTCTTCCTCGTCCAGCCCGATACTTACAGTTGGCCGGTCTTCTGCAGTTTGGCTGCACTTGCAGGCACGGTTTGGATTGTTAGGCTGGTGCCTTGGACTATTCGCTTTTTTCCCACACATAGTTTGTGTTCCGGCCAAACAACTCAGCTTTATGTAATCATGCCCCACATAATATCTTGTCCAGAACACTGAACATTCCAGGGAACTTTTCTTGCAAAACTCCACTATATGCATTCAGCCCAGAGGAGAATATATGAACCCAGCAGTATTTCTCCCGAATCTGCCTTTTATTTCAAACAATTTTCTCCCATGAACACCATTCTTTTTAGTCGTTACGTGAAATGCGAAATGTATCTCAAGCCTATCCGCCAATTGAAGCTCCAACAACAATGGAAGAGTCAGTGGTCGCAGTAGATAGTGCATACTGGTAAGTCTTCTACTAGCACGACACCTTCCATAAGAAAACACTAGCATTAAACCCTTATACAATCATGACAAGCATGACACCCGCAATGCTTCAAACAGTAAGTTAGACCATTGAATGGCCCAGGCGCACTATTCTTGGCAAAGTTTTTTACCCTGCCACGTCCGGGAGCAGGAGCAACCCCCTGAGATCCTCCATACAACTCGCGATTTGAGCCGAATCTTTCTAGAGACCCTGAGAGCGGCTA
>NW_019947214.1:0-9152 GCF_002910315.2 Salvelinus sp. IW2-2015 | reverse complement strand
TCTGCTGATTCTGTGAGGTCATTGAAAAGTCAGCATGCTCACTTGGCCTCTCCGCTCCGGAATAATCAGTTGTGGATAATCAGAAACAGGAAGTGGGTTGAGGTCAGCCATCTCAACAGACCAGGGCCCGATACTTTTCTCTACTATAACGACCCCAACAAAGAGGACACCTCTAACCCTCTGTCGTATTACTGGCAAAGATACACTATATAATAGCAGTATGTGGACACCCCTTCAAATTGGTTGATTCGACGATTTCAGCCACACCCATTGCTGTGACCAGGTGTATAAAATCGAGTACACAGCCATAAATCTCCATAGACAAACAATGGCAGTAGAATGGCCTTCTGAAGAGCTCATGCTTTCACAGTGGCCACGTTATAGGATGCCACCTTCCAACAGCCAGTTGGTCAAATTTCTGCCTTGCTAGAGCTGCTCCGTCAACTGTAAAGTGCTGTTATTGTGAAGTGTTAATGTCTAGGAGCCACAACGGCTCAGCCACGAAGTGGTGGCCCACACAGCTGACAGAACGTGAGTGCTGAACGCATAGTGCATAATAATCATCTTTCCTCGGTTGTAACACCCACTAAACAAGTTCTAAACTGCCTCTGAAGCATCATCCAGCACAATAACTGTTTGTCGGGAGTCTTCATGATGGGTTTCCATGGCCGAGCAGCAAGATCACCTCGCTCAATGCCCAAGCGTCGGCTGGAGTGGTGTAAAGCTCGCGCCATGGGACTATGGAGTAGTGGAAACGCGTTCTCTGGATTTATGAATCATGCTTCACCATCTGGCAGTGCCGACGGACAAATCTGGCTTGGCGGATTGCCAGGAGAACGCTACCTGCCGAATGCATGTGCCAACTCAAAATTTGGGTCTGGGGCTGTTTTTCATGGTTCGGGCTAGGCCCCCTTAGTTCTGTGAAGGAAATATTTTTGTATATATATATCATATATCTTTAAAAATATATATTTCCTTTATTATTTTCCCCTAACCCTACTACCTCTTCCCTAATTGTTATAAACTAATGGACAACAACGCTTAGGCCTCTTCTTCCAGCGTATACATACTATATACATTTTACAGACACAACGTATTTTACAGTAATAATCTTTTGTTTGTTTTTAATCCCATCCTTCAACTTCCCCCAACATCTCATATACATTGGCAAGAAAAAATATGTGAACACTTTGGAATCACCTGGAATTCTGAATAAATTGGTCATATATATAAAATTTGATCTGATCTTCATGTAAGTACAACAATAGACACAGTCTGCTTAAACTAATAACACACAACAATTATACGTTTTCATGTCTTAATTGATCACACCGTGTAAACATTCACAGGGAGGGTGGGAAAGTATGTGACCCTGGATTTGATAACTGGTTGACCTGTAGTTGCGGATCAGACCTACACATGGTCTGGAGGAATTGTGACCATTCCTCTTTACAAAACTGTTTCAGTTCAGCAATATTCTGGGATGTCTGGTGTGAACCGCTCTTTTGAGGTCATGCCACAGCATCTCAACTGGGTTGAAGTCAGGACTGGGCCTGGGTTGAAGTCAGGACTGGGTGGCCACTCCAGAAGGGTTTTTTCTTTGTTTTCTGTTGAAACAATTCTATTTGATTTACTTGTGTTTTGGTCGTTGTCCTGTTGCATCACCCAACTTCTGTTGAGCTTCATGGTGGACAGAGAGCCTTACATTCTCCAGCAAAATGGCTTGATAAATTTGGGAATTAATTTTCCCAGACAGCAAAGCAGCCCCAAACCATGATGCTCCCTTCACTATACATTACAGTTGGGATGAGGTTTTGATTTTGGTGTGCTGTGCCTTTTTTTTCTCCACACATAGTCTTGTGTGTTCCTTCCAAACAACTCAACTTTAGTTTAATCTGTCCACAGAATATTTAGCCAGTAGGCTGTGGAACATCCAGGTGCACTTTTGCAAATGTCAGACTTGCAGCAATGTTTTTTTTGGACAGCAGTGGCTTCTTCCGTGGTGTCCTCCCATGAACACCATTTTAGTTTAGTGTTTTACATATCGAAGACTCGTCAACAGAGATGTTAGCATGTTCCAGACATTTCTGTCAGTCTTTAGCTGACACTCTAGGATTCTWCTTAACCTCATTGAGCATTCTGCTCTGTGCTCTTGCAGTCATCTTTGCAGGACGGCCACTCCTAGGGAGAGTAGCAACAAAGATACTTTAGAGATACTTTTGTAACCCTTTCCAGCTTTATTCAAGTCAACAATTCTTAATCTTAGGTCTTCTGAGATCTCCTTTGTTCGAGGCATGGTTCACATCAGGCAATGCTTCTTGTACATTTTTGTGAGTGTTTTTATAGGGCAAGGCAGCTCTAACCAACATCTCCAATCTTGTCTCATTGATTGGACTCCAGGTTAGCTGACTCCTGACTAGCCTAGGGGTTCACATACTTTCCCCCAATGTTTAAATTATGTATTCAACATAGACAAGAAAAATGCCTAATCGCCCAACATCAGTGCCCAACCTCACTAATGCTCTTGTGGCTGAATGGAAGCAAGTTCCCACAGCAATGTTCCAACATCTAGTAGAAAGTCTTCCCAGAAGAGTGGAGGCTGTTATAACAGCAGAGGGGGGACCAACTTCATATTAATGCCCATGATTTTTGAATGAGATGTTCGACGAGCAAGGGTCAACATACTTTTGGTCATGTAGTGTGCATAAGGTTTTAAATGGAGCCAAATGATTTCTATATTTAAATGCCTTGCTGAAATGTAAGCCTCCAAACACTTTGTCTTATCTCTCTAACCCACCACTATGAATGTGCTCCTCCCATTCCAATGCTCACCTATTGATACCTTCCTCTGTCTCCCTGTGTCTGACCCAGTCAAAGTGGGCAACGAGGGTAATAAAACAGCCATCAGCGGGAAGCTGGCCACCATGTCCTGCTGGTACGGCCTCCCAGACAGGGTACGCCAGGTCCTGTGGAGAAAGACTGCAGAGCAGGGCGACACGATCACGTTGGCCTCCTTTGCCAAGCGAGGCCAACCCAGCATTGAGGAACCTTATCGGGGACGTATGACCCTGAACCCCTCCCTGGGAGACACCCAGCTGTCCATCAGGCCGGTGAAGACGGAGGACGAGGGCTGCTACACCTGCGAGTTCCACACCTACCCAGAAGGCACCAGGAGCGCCACTGCCTGCCTCTTTGTATATGGTGTGTATGGATGGGGGTTATTAGGGGTCATTTGGAAGGATGTATTGTTGAAATGAACTTATATCTCAGGGAGTATATCCACTGAGGCTATTGCTGTAAGGAAAGTTTGAATTGATAATGGTTTATTGCTGGAATTTCCTGCTCCCAATCTTCACTGATAAAGATGTGGCTCAAAACCAGTAGCAGCCATCTACTGCCCAGCTATTCTAGTATACTTTATATTTAGTTTGTTGGAAAACATAGCCATGTGCCCCAAGGTAGTCAGTTGTTGTGCTCATTGAAGGCCAAACAGGCCCATTGAGACTGGATGAGAGGATGTGTGTGTGTCTATACACTCCAGGTCATTAAAGTGCCATGTGTAATCACACTGTAATCACACTGTAAAAATGTGATGGTTTCCCGGATGATGTTGTCATAATAGACATTCTAATAGTAGATAGGAAGGAAGTCGTATTATAAGATGATACACACACACAGACAGGGAGAAGTGTGTGTGTGTGTGTGTGTTTCCCAGATATAGCACAGGAAAGGGAAGAGCTTTATGTAGCCAGTGGGAGGAGCCAGAGTGGGTCACAATGGTACTGTTTAGACCTGCTGTGGAGACACTTTATTGTACAATTATTAAAGTGCCCTTTAGGAGTGGAAGGCTACCCTTTAGTGCAGGGCTGCCCAACCCTGTTCCTGGAGAGAAACCTACAGGAGGGTAAATACTCCAACCCTGGAGGATGGTACCTCTCCAGGAACAGGGTTGGAGTATAAACCTACAGGAGGGTATCTCTCCAGGAACAGGGTTGGAGTATAAACCTACAGGAGGGTATCTCTCCAGGAACAGGGTTGGAGTATAAACTGGAAAAAGGAAACTGAGATTTGCGGAAAAGGATCAGGGTTCTTTGAGGATCAGGAGACGAGTGTGCTAATCTTGCCTTGCCTTCTGTCCTGCTAGCTAACGTTCAATCGCTGGAAAATAAGTGGGACGAAACTGTAAAGGGCACGTATATACCATACCAACGGGGACATTACAAACTGTAATATCTTATCTTACACAGAGTCATGGCTGAACGACGACACTATCTACCTAGAGATTCTAGACCACCTTTACTTCACACACAGAGATGCGTACAAAGCTCTCCCTGCCCTCAATTTGGCAAATCTGACCATATTTCTATCCTCCTGATCCTGCTTACAATAAAAAATTAAAGCAGAAAGCACCAGTGACTGGTCTTATAAAAAAAAAGTGTCAGATGAAGCAGATGCTAAACTACAGGACTGTTTTGCCAGCACAGACTAAATATGTTCTGCGATCTCCAATGGCATTGAGGAGTACACCACATCATCACTGGCTTTATCAATAAGTGCATCGATGACGTCATCCCCACAGTGACTGTACGTACATAGCCCAACCAGAAGCCATGGATTACAGGCAAACATTCGCACTGGCTAAAGGTAGAGCTGCCGCTTTCAAGGAGCGGACTCTAACCCAGAAACTATAAGAAATCCCGCTATGCCCTCCGACGAACCATCAAACAGCAAAGCATCAATACATGACATAGATCGAATCATACTACACCGGCTCCGACGCTCGTCAGATGTGGCAGGCTTGCAAACATATTACAGACTACAAAGAAGCACAGAGCTTCCCAGTGACACGAGCCTACCAGACGAGAAATAACTTCTATGCTCACTTCGAGCAAGTAAACACTGAAATATGCATGAGAGCATCAGCTGTTCCCGACAGTTGTGATCACGCTCTCCGCAGCCGATGTGAGTAAGACCTTTAAACAGGTCAACATCACAAGGCCACAAGGCCAAGACGAACTACCAGACTGATACTGCGAGCATGTTGCTAACCAACTGGCTGGTGTCTTCACTGACATTTTCAACCTCTCCCTGTCCGAGTCTGTAATACCAACATGTTTCAAGCAGACCACCATAGTCCCATTGCCCAAGAACACTCAGGTAACCTCGCCTAAATGACTACCGACCCTTAGCACTCACGACTGTAGCCATGAAAGCTTGAAAGGCTGTCATGGCTCACATCAACACCATTATCCCAGACCCCTAAGCCCACTCCATTTGCATGCCGCACCAACAGATCCACAGATATGCCAATCTCTATTACACTCCACACTGCCCTTTCAACCTGGACAAAAGGAACACCTAGTGAGAATGCTATTCATTGACTACAGCTCAGCGTTCAACACCATAGCTGCCTCCCAAAGCTCATCAGTAAGCTAAGGACTCTGGGACTAAAACCTCCCTCTGCAACTGGATCCTGACTTCCTGACGGCCATCCGCAGTGGAAGGGCAGTAAACAACACATCCGCCACGCTGATCCTCAACACGGGGCCCTCAGGGGTGCGTGCTCAGTCCCCCCTGTTACCCCTGTTCGCTCATGACTGCATGGCCAGGCATGACTCCAACACCATCATTAAGTTTGCTGATGACAACAGGTAGGCCTGATCACCGACAACGATGAGACAGCTATAGGAGGAGGCAGAGACCTGACCTGTTGTGCAAGGACAACAACCTCTCCTCAATGTATCAAGACAAAGGAGATGATTGTGGACGACAGGAAAAGGAGGACCGAGCACGCCCCCATTCTCATCGACGGGCTGTGGTGGAGCAGGTTGAACTTCAAGTTCCTTGGCATCCACATCACCAACAAACTAACCTGACGTCAAAGCATGACGTCAAAACTAAAAATCGTCAAAGACTCCAGCCACCCTAGTCATAGACTGTTCTCTCTGCTACCGCACGGCAAGCGTACCGGAGCCCAAGTCTAGGTCCAAGAGGCTTCTAAACAGCTTCTACCCCAAGCCATACGACTCCTGAACAGCTAATCAAATGCTATCCAGACTATTTGCATTGTGCAAACCCCCCCTTCTACGCTGCTGCTACTCTGTTATCTATGCATAGTCACTTTAAATAACTCTACCTACATGTTACATATTACCTCAATTACCTCGACCACCGTGCCCCCGCACACTTGACTCTGTACCGGTACCCCCTGTATATAACCCCGCTATTGTTATTTACTTATCTCTATAAATATTTGCTATTCTTATCTCTTCATTTTTTTTTTGTAGTATTTTTCTTAAAACTGCATTGTTGGTAAGGCTTGTAAGTAAGCATTTCACTGTAAGGTCTACACCTGTTGTATTCGGCGCATGTGACAAATACAATTGATTTTGAAGCATATACCATTGAGCAGCGCTTTATCCAGAATGACTTACATACAGTGAGCGCATACATTTTGTAAACAAATCTGACCCTGGAATGGAAGCCAGGACCCTGGCGTTGCTAGCGTCATGACCAACTGAGCCAGACAGGACCACAATATGACTTCAAGGACATTAAACTATGCCTCATTTTGACCATAACTCATATATTGAGCTTCACAACAAGAGAGATAGACATACTGTGGAAAAGGCTGATGCTTATTTTGGTTTTCCACTTCCTGGAAACTGTAGCACTTAATGGTCTATCAAACGAGCCATAATTGTACACAACTGAAATAGCAACTGAAGCTTTCCTAGGAATCACTCCCCCAAATGGATACAAATCATAAACACTAGATCAGGACAGTTGTTACAATACAGGATTTCAACACACAACTCTACACATGTTGAACCACAATGCAGACCTGGTTCAAATACGGTCCCAAGTCGTGGGCTTGATTGACCTCGCCTGGCGGAAGACCCAAAACATAGTCCTAAAAGTGCAAACCCTGCCCATCGCACTCCATTATGCATTTGAAAGAAAAGAAAAATACTATTTGAACCCAGCACTGTCAGATTGCGAGGCTGTTAAGCAGACTTTCTTCAAAAGCAGAAAAATCTGGTGACATTTTATTAAAAAAGGATCATTAATATACCATTATTAATCTATAAGACATATATTTAATGATTTACTGCTAATATATACATCTTTATTAAGCCAATGTGATTCTCTGAGCTGCTCACCATTGAGGTTGACTGACATGGCGAGTCCAGGCCTCGGTGGTCACCATGCATTTGACGGATAGGTCGTGGCAGGCCCTCCTGAGGAGGAGGGTGCTGGTGACCAGGGTGGTGCCGTCCCCTGTCGTCGTAAGACGAGACACGGACGGCCCTAGCGTCCGGTTGTCCCCCTCCACATCCATACCATCTGGGCTGCAGGACGGGCTGCGGCCGTGCAGTTGGCCTCGATGACCCCGCTGGAGTCACGTGGGTGATCTCTGGATTGGCAGCACTGAGGGAGACATCACACACAATGGATGAGGATCATGTTTGGTGAATGACAGTATATACAGTGTAAGGCAGTGGTTCACAACTCCAGTCCTCCAGGACCCCAACAGTGGTTCTCCAGTGGTTGGTCTGGCTTGGTGTTATCTTGTCTGGTGTGTCTAACTGGTGTTATCTTGTCTGGTGCTAATCTCGTCTGATGTGGTCTGACTGATGTTCTGCTGTTTCTGACTGTTTATGCATCTGTCTGGTGTATCTTGTCTGGTGTTATCTTGTCTGGTGCAGTCTGACTGTGTTATCTTGTTCTGTGACAGTCTGACTGTGTTATCTTGTCTGATATTTGTTGTTTTATTGTGTGTCTGGTGTTGGCATTGTGTTAGTTCCTTATGTCTCATCATGGCATAACAGACTCAGAAACAGGACATGGCCTCCAACCCTCCAGTCTCCATCTGACACAATGAGACCTTCACTATATCAGACTGGGCAACATGGAAACAGGACATGGCCTCCAACCCTCCAGTCTCCATCTGACACAATAGACCTCACTATATCAGACTGGGCAACATGGAAACAGGACATGGCCTCCAACCCTCCAGTGCTCCATCTGACACAATGAGACCTCACTATATCAGACTGGCAACATGGAAACAGGACATGGCCTCCAACCCTCCAGTCTCCATCTGACACAATGAGCACCTCCACTATATCAGACTGGGTAACATGGAAACAGGACATGGCCTCCAACCCTCCAGTCTCCATCTGACACAATGAGACCTCACTATATCAGACTGGACAACATGGAAACAGGACATGGCCTCCAACCCTCCAGTCTCCATCTGACACAATGAGACCTCACTATATCAGACTGGGCAACATGGAAACAGACATGCCTCCAACCCTCCAGTCCCATCTGACACTTAACTATATCAGACTGCACAACATGGAAACAGGACGGAATGACAGATGGCATCGGTGCCTGGGTTTACTGCTGTTTCTACAGTGGACAAAAGCAGGCTGTTCGGAGAGATTGGAGCAGAGGACTCACACAGAGACATACTGATCAGAGCACCACACACACACACACACACACACACAGAGAGGGCCTGTGTCTAGGGAAAACAGTGACCATCAACCCTTGGGTCTCAGCCCATTTAAATCACCTCTTTCCGTCTTCCAGAATCGTCACCCTTCCCTTAACAACTTTATCACTCCCAAGTCCCAACACTCACATTCTGTAATCAGTCCATAGCCTGCCACACGACATCTAAGAGACTTCGTAATCAGTCCATAGCCAGACCACACCGCATCTTAAAATGACTTCTCGTAATCAGTCCATAGCCAGCCACACAGCATCTAAGGAATTCTGTAATCAGTCCATAGCAGCCACACCGCATCTAAGAGGCAGTCTATCAAAGTCAAATTCTATAACTTCCATTCCATAACTGTGAAATTACAATAGGCAATGTTGAGTCTCCAGTGTGAAATACTCGTATCATCCGCAGTATGCCACCAAGGGCATAACATTTGTGGTTCTTATATTTCAGTGGGCAGAATGCACTAAAACAGCCCAACCTGTTCCTGGTGACACCCTCCTGATTAGGTATCACTCCAACCCTGTTCCTGAGAATACCCTCCTGTAGGGTTTATACTCCAACCCTGTTCCTGGAGAGAAACCTCCTGTAGGTTTATACTCCACACCCTGTTCCTGGAGAGATACCCTCTGTAGGG
>NW_019947213.1:21047-24017 GCF_002910315.2 Salvelinus sp. IW2-2015 | reverse complement strand
CCCAGAAATGTCCGGGAACGTGCAGGTGTCTTCGTGGAAGAGTGGGGTAACATCTCACAGCAAGAACYGGCAAATCTGGTGCAGTCCATGAGGAGGAGATGCACTTCAGTACTTAATGCAGCTGGTGGCCACACCAGATACTGACTGTTACTTTTGATTTTGACCCCCCCCTTTGTTCAGGGACACATTGTTCCATTTCTGTTAGTCACATGTCTGTGGAACTTGTTCAGTTTATGTCTGTTGAATCTTGTTATGTTCATACAAATATTTACACATGTTAAGTTTGCTGAAAATAAAGTGGTTGACAGTGAGGAGTTCATATCTGTATATCTATATCTGACCATCGCTGCAACTGTCGGCTTCTTTGTTGCATAGACATTAAAACATTGTATATCTCTGTGACTGTCACAACAACCGTTGTCGTGGTTACTGGGCTGCTACAGCAACAATACCAAATCCATCTGTGACAAGACGGTGCAGGAGTTCTAAAATGATCAGATATAATTACCTACTTGTATTTTGTCACACTCACAACCCTAAGCTGTTTTCTGTAAGCTCGCCATCATTACATTGTAAATAATGATGTTGTTGTGGTGCGTTTATTTTCCTGTAGTAATGAATAAAAAGTAACTAAAGTTAAGGCATTCTCAGCTATACTCTGGTCATTATTTGAACTGGCTAACCAGCTAGCTAGCTAACAAGCTAGCATTAAACCAAAACATTGTTTTGAAAGTTGCTTTTAGTTGCCTGGCTCCCTGGTATGACATTTACTGAATTCATTTTTAAACATTGTAGTAGGAGTATTTTAATGTCTCAATGTAGAATGTTTTAATATATAGTATATTAATATACTCTCCAGTCAGTCAGTCAGAATGTCACAATGTAGAACCCTAAATGTTTGTCCCCTGTTCTATTGATTTCAACATGATATGGATATTAGCCTCAGGGGGAAATCCAGGCTCTGAATTGAAAGAGTACTATAAGTCCAATTTGTAAGTCGCTCTGGATAAGAGCGTCTGCTAAATGACTTAAATGTAAATGTAAATGTAAACGGATGGGTTTATTGGTGTTCAAATAGAGACAGGATGCTATTTGGAGCACCGGGCTGCTGATGTCATGCAGAGGCTGTCGTTTTGTGTTTATGCTTTATCATAACGACAACCGTGGAATATTCATGATGTCACTGTGACAACTGTCTACACACATGTTGATAGACCAACTGTAAACTAGTTTTAACAGGGTGGCAGAGATGGAGAGGAGAGGCTGGTAGAAGAGTACAGAAAGAGAGAGAATGAGAGGAAGACTTATCTTCAAGTTAAGCAAAAGTGACATTTTATTGCGAAATTCAACATAATGCTTTATAGGCTTTCATAAAACCCAAATTATCATAACAATTCTGAATTGTAATTTTGACAAATGGGGACATTTGTGACAGTGTAGATGAATAAATAAAAACTTTGGTTTTGTAGCTGCTCTGTCTAGGGTGGATTAGAAATGAAAGTTTCATTGGAAACCTGTTTGGATATTTTCCTGTAGAAGGGTATAGGAGAGAAGTTGAGAGTGTTCGTGTGAATTTGTTTATGTGTTTGTGCGGCATTGTGTCTTTCATCTGTCATTGGCTATTTGTCAAGCCTTCATGCACAGTACTTGTTTCCAGCCTTGATAAACCAAAATGATGTACCCACACATTCCCATCTATTGACAGGCTTGGGTTTTCAGGTTTATTTCACACTCTGTTCAACCCTTTCTATCTGAATGTGAACAGTAGCCTTCAGAAAGTATTCATACCCCTKGACTTATTCCACATTTTGTTGTTACAGCCTGAATTCAAAATGGATTAAATCGTTTTYTTCTCACCAACTACACACAATACCCCATAATGACAAAGTTAATTTATTGAAAATGAAATGCATAAATATCTCCTCTCCTGTCCTACTTTGAGCCTTTTTACCTTGGTCGGGGGCTTCCTTGCCATCATGCATTACAGCTTAATAAAAGTGTCACGCATACTCCCTCTCTGGCCTCTAGGTCACCAGGCTGCTCGTTATGGCGCACACCTGTCACCATCGTTATGCGCACCAGCGCGTCATCAGACTYACCTGGACTCCATCACCTCCCTAATYACCTCCCTATATATGTCACTCCTTTTGGTTCCTTCCCCAGGCATTATTGTTTCCGTTTAAGTTTCCTGTCTGCGTTGTTCATGTTTCTTGGTTTGTATTATGTTTAGTGAGACAGTACGCACAAGGGTTTAACCGGAAGGAGGGCAACACAATCACACCAGAAGTCAGTTTAGGGATCACAGTGACTTCAATAAGAGAGGGATGGACAGATTTATCTGTGTACTGTGTTTATAGTGTGAAGCCCGTTGGAAGTTTAGGCTTATTATTCAGCCAGGTCATCAGTCACAATGTAATTAAAAACCTCTTTCCTCTGGCTTCTGTGTGTGTGTGTGTGTGTGTGTGTGTGTGTGTGTTGTGTGTGTGTGTGTGTGTGTGTGTGTGTGTGTGTGTGTGTGTGTGTGTGTGTGTGTGTGTGTGTTGTGTGTGTGTGTGTGTGTGCGCGCAATATTTGTTGATTAAAATGGTTCTTCTCTTGTGCGGTGTTGAAAGTGTTGTGTGATCTGGCGAGAGTCCACTATACCACAAGCCATACCGTCCATCTTGTGAAAACAGCCTGCTGCTGGCAGGTTTGTGACCTACATGCTGTTGACCAGAGGTAATGAGTCGCGCCCCCTGCCAATCAGTTTGAAGAACAGTGACAGAGTTAGAGGAAATCATATGTATTTTTTCTGTCATATATCACATATTCATCATATGACATGAAGTACAGTCCGGTCTTGATGAATGCTGTGACTTGGGACAGTTGTGAACGCAGCACACTGAAATGGAGCTGCGACACAATAATGTATTTGGTTTGGGACTTGTGAGTTTGGACTTTTCTGATATACATTTATCAAGGACATGGGTG
>NW_019947213.1:10353-21022 GCF_002910315.2 Salvelinus sp. IW2-2015 | reverse complement strand
AATTTTATTTATTAAATGATTCACTGAACTGGTCGATCCCAGTGCAGCACGTTACAAAAAGACCAACCTCCACTATTTTGTTAATCAACAGGTTGGACAGGGAATTGCTCTATCACACTCGAAATGTGGGTGCTAGGCATGCGTCTATTTCTGATATGGTCATGCTGCCATTTTGAGTATATTCTGTCTCAATTCCCTGGAGAAGATGCAATCTTCAATGGTTTGGTAAATAGTTTTCCATTTCTGTTGATTAGAGTTCTTAGCTGAATTGGCAGATTAATACAAACCTTTATTGTCCACTTGAGTTGGGTGGGTCTTCTTGTTCAGCCAGCCCATAGCACATTTACCTACAGAAACAAGTTGGAAAAGAAAGTTTACAACCACAGTCTGGTATGTTCATAGATGAAGGGTAATCGAGTTGTGGAGAAGTACGACAGGGTTAACGGAAGGAGGGCAACACAATCACCCAGAAGTCAGTTTAGGGATGCACAGTGACTTCAATAAGAGAGGGATGGACAGATTTCTGTGTACTGTGTTTATAGTGTGAAGCCCGTTGCGAAGTTTAGGCTTATTTATTCAGCCAGGTCATCAGTCACAATGTAATTAAAAACCTCTTTCCTCTGGCTTCTGTGTGTGTGTGTGTGTGTGTGTGTGTGTGTGTGTTGTGTGTGTGTGTGTGTGTGTGTGTGTTGGTGTGTGTGTGTGTGTGTGTGTGTGTGTGTGTGTGTGTGTGTTGTGTGTGTGTGTGTGTGTGCGCAATATTTGTGATTAAAATGGTTCTTCTTCGTGCGTGTGAAATGTGTTGTGTGATCTGGCGAGAGTCACTGATATATACACCGGCTGGACAAAACATTACGGACACTAATTACACATTATGCAACTCAATATTAGGAAGGTGTCCTTAATGTTTTGTACACTCAGTGTATATCTCCGACTTAGAGTTGTAACTACATCATTACCTGAGTTTAAACCCCATTACATTCTTAGGCCAGAGGGTTATATAAATTAGAATAGATTTCTAATTAGAGGTAGTGTTCACATGAAGCTGTCTGTAAGGTCAGGTGTTCCTTTGCCCCCCTGTCCTCATCTCCACTGGCCTGCTGTGGTTTAAATGGCATTATATGTTAATGTGGGTATGCCTCACTGCAAGTCCCAGGAGTCATGGAACAGCATGATTAGGAGAATAAATAAATACACTAACAGTAGGAAATGGCATGGGCAGTTAGTGTGTGTGTGCGTGTGCGTGTGCGTGTGTGTGTGTGTGTGTGTTTAGGTAGACCATGTGTGTCACTGCAGTGTGTTTAAGTAGAGTGTGTAGGAGTGGTGTTTTCAGGAATCAAACATTTCCACAGCCTGCTCTACTCTACTCTGCTCTACTCTTCTCTATTCTGCTATTCTGTACTTTGCTCTGCTCTACTCTGCTCAACTCTTCTCTAGTATGCTATACTGTACTCTGCTCTACTCTGCTCTACTGTACTCTGCTCTACTCTACTCTACTGTACTCTGCTCTACTCTGCTCTGCTCTGCTCTGCTCTACTCTACTCTGCTCTGCTCTACTCTACTCTGCTCTGCTCTACTCTACTCGACTCTGCTCTACTCTGCTCTTCTCTTCTGTACTCTGCTCTGCTCTTCTGCACTCTGCTCTACTCTACTCTGCTCTACTCTACTCTACTCTACTCTGCTGTACTCTACTCTGCTCTACTCTACTGTACTCTACTCTACTGTACTCTGCTCTACTCTACTGTACTCTACTCTGCTGTACTCTACTCTGCTCTACTCTGCTCGTCTCTTCTCTTTTCTGCTGTACTGTACTCTGCTCTACTCTGCTCTACTCTGCTCTGCTCTACAACTGAATATCACTAAGCAGACGTTTACTCTTCATGATACTTGGATACCGTCTGTTTGAACAGCTTCACACAGCGCATCTCTGGAGAATAGAAATATGTGTCTGTTTGTACGCGAGTGTGTATAATTGTGTGTGTGTGTGTGTATGTTTCCTTGTGTTTTTGTGTATGTGTACAGAATTGTGTGTGTGTGTGTGTTCACGCATGAGCGTGTACGTCTTTTCATTAATTTAATTAATCTCTGTGTTTCGTACTTACGCCTGTGTGTGTGCTGGTGTGTGTTACTTGAAATCAGGAGTCATGCAGAGCTGAGAGCTCATTTGTCATTCTGCAGACAGAGCCAACTCTTTCCTATTCTGTGTGATTCCAGTAGTGTCAACACGTTCACAGCCTGCACTCTATCAAGCCTCACACAGGTTCAAAGTGCAACAGAGTTCAACACGATTTCAACAGAGCCATGCAAGCAGAGAAGCTTTTGGAGCATTGAATATAACTCCATTCCAACTCTTTCAAGCCATAATGAACAGTTTCATAGAACCTGTGTGAAATATAACTTTTTTACACACTGTATTCACACTGTGAACGCTAGCCCTAGGCTAAGGGATATCCTTGCAGCTTTTTTATTATGTGGATGTGCATGGTTCACCATACAATCGTCTCTGAGTTTCTTCTGAATATTAAAGAGGCATTAGTCATGTTCAAGTTATGTGTCCTGTTTGAAAAGGTCACCTGGTTGATCCTCCTGCCTTTCATAATGATGCTGATATGATGGCCTGACCCAACGGCCTCATGGGTATTATAGTCTGACAGGGCTAGTGGCCATGTTGATGGCCTGACCCAACGGCCTCATGGGCATTATAGTCTGACAGGGCTAGTGGCCATGTTGATGACCTGACCCAACTAGCTCTGTCATACTAAAATGCCAGAGCCGTTGGGTGAGGGCCATCAACATGGCCATAGCCCTGTATACTATGAATGCCCATGACCGTTGGGTAGGCCAATCAACAATGGCCACTAGCCTGTCAGACTTAATGCCGCTGAGCCGTTGGGTAGGCCACAACATGGGCCACTAGCCCTGTCAGACTATAATGGCCCATGAGGCCGTTGGGGTCAGGTCTTCAACATGGCCACTAGCCCTGTCAGACTATAATGCCCATGAGGCCGTTGGGTCAGGTTCATCAACATGGCCACTAGCCCTGTCAGACTATAATGCCCATGAGGCCGTTGGTCAGGCCATCAACATGGGCCACTAGCCCTGTCACTATAATGCCCATGAGGCCGTTGGTCAGGTCATCAACATGGCCACTAGCCCTGTCAACTATATATGCCCATGAGCCGTTGGGTCAGGCCATCAACATGGCCACTAGCCCTGTCAGTACTATAATGCCCTGAGGCCGTTGGGTCAGGCCATCAACATGGCCACTAGCCCTGTCAGACTATAATCCCATGAGGCCGTTGGGTCAGGCCATCAACATGGCCACTAGACCGTCAGAACTTATAATGCCCATCGAGGCCGTTGGGTCAGGCCCATCAACATGGCCACTAGCCCTGTCAGACTCTAATTCCACATGAGGCCTCATGGGATTATAGTCTGACAGGGCTAGTGGCCATGTTGATGGCCTGACCCAACGGCCTCATGGGATTATAGTCTGACAGGGCTAGTGGCCATGTGATGGCTGACCCAACGGCCTCATGGGCATTATAGTCTGACAGGGCTAGTGGCCATGTTGATGGCCTGACCCAACGGCCTCATGGGCATTATAGTCTGACAGGGCTAGTGGCCATGTTGATGGCCTGACCCAACGGCCTCATGGGCATTATAGTATGACAGGGCTAGTGGCCATGTTGATGGCCTGACCCAACGGCCTCATGGGCATTATAGTATGACAGGGCTAGTGGCCATGTTGATGGCCTGACCCAACGGCCTCATGGGCATTATAGTATGACAGGGCTAGTGGCCATGTTGATGGCCTGACCCAACGGCCTCATGGGCATTATAGTCTGACAGGGCTAGTGGCCATGTTGATGACCTGACCCAACGGCCTCATGGGCATTATAGTCTGACAGGGCTAGTGGCCATGTTGATGACCTGACCCAACGGCCTCATGGGCATTATAGTCTGACAGGGCTAGTGGCCATGTTGATGGCCTGACCCAACGGCCTCATGGGCATTATAGTCTGACAGGGCTAGTGGCCATGTTGATGGCCTGACCCAACGGCCTCATGGGCATTATAGTATGACAGGGCTAGTGGCCATGTTGATGGCCTGACCCAACGGCCTCATGGGAATTATAGTATGACAGGGCTAGTGGCCATGTTGATGGCCTGACCCAACGGCCTCATGGGCATTATAGTCTGACAGGGCTAGTGGCCATGTTGATGGCCTGACCCAACGGCCTCATGGGAATTATAGTATGACAGGGCTGGTGGCCATGTTGATGGCCTTGCCTGTGACTTCTGCATTATTGAGTAGGATCTGCCTCCTGTCATATATTTTTGTACACTATACAGTATTTACAAAAGTATGTGGACACCCTTTCAAATTAGTGGATCCTGCTATTTCAGCCACACCCGTTGCTGACAGGTGTATAAAATCGAGCACACAGACATGCAATCTCAATAGATATAACATTGTCAGTAGAAAGGCCTTACCGAAGAGGTCAGTGACGTTCAACGTGGCACCATCATAGGATGCCACTTTTCCAACAAGTCAGTTAGTCTAAGTTTTGCCCTGCTAGAGCTTCCCCCGGTCAACTGTAAGTGATGTATTTGAAGTGGATACGTCTAGAACAACAACGGCTCAGCCGCGAAGTGGTAGGAACACCAAGCTCACAGAACGGGACCGCAAATCGCTAAAGCGCGTAGCGGTGTAAAAGTCTGTTCTCAGTTGCAAACTCACTGGCCGAGTTCCAAAAACTGCCTCTGAAAGCAACGTCTGCACAAGAACTTGCTCATCGGGTGCTTTATGGAGTGAGTTAATCATGCTTCATGCCATCATTTTAGAATGAGAATTTGAACGAGCAGTGTCCAACATACTTTTGGTCAATGTCGTTTTTTTGTGTGTGATTATTATTGGGTTTCGACATTGGATAGTTTAGGATACAATAAAACAGAATAAATAACTGAACTCGATTCTCTTTGATTATTTTGGCAGTCATCAAATATGGTTTCCATTTCATAGCAAGCTAATATAGCTACCTGCAATCATCAATTTATATTGCTGAATAAACGTCGCATCAATAATTCTCCATGTTAATCATCTGAGAAATAATGTTCTAATCTCTCTCCATGCATTTTCCTCAGGCACACAACCCTATAAGACCACCATTATTTCCATCGCATACCCAATATCAGAGGAGACTAAAAGGCCTGGAGAACACATTTATCTACATCTCATCCTCCGTTCACTATTGCTCTGAAAGAGGAGGCCGATTGGCCTGTGTGTGAAAAAAACCACCGCTCTAATATAGGTCAATAAGGTGTGTGTGTTTTCTGTGTGTGTGTACGTGTGTGTCCATGTGTGTGCACGTTTTCCATGTGTGTGTGTGCATGTTCGTGCTGTGTCCTGTGTGTGTGAACACAGCCTAAGTGAACCCTACAGCCTTGGATCTCCCCGTTCCTCCGTCCCACCCCTCTCTCTTCTACTTCTCCACTGCCTCCCCTGTTTGAATTGCCAAAGCAGTGATTTTAAAAGGCAGTCTGATAGATAAGACTGAGAGCTGTTGAGCACATTTTCCGGACAGTAGTCCATGTTTTTATTTTGTAATTGTTTTAGTACAGGGGTTAGATTCATTCAAGGTAAAAGGCTGGAGGATGGAATGTGTTCCCTGGGATTACTGCGTTTTACACGCATGGTGCTTGTCTCATGGTGTGGTTTCTGCAGTACCTGCTGTAACACCGGATACTATTACACTGAGTGAGGTATGTTTTGTATTATGTGTGGTGGTGTGTGGTTTAACTTGGTGTACTTCTGCTTTATACCCACTCCCTTTTCCGGGGGGAAACAAAGAGCAGGCTCATATGAGGTTGTGTGTGTGTGGTGGTCCCACACACTGTCAGGGTACTTTTGTCTGAGCAGAGAAGGAAAGCTCTAAAGAGGAATAGAAAAACCACCAGAGCTTGTGAGAATTGCTCGGTTCCCGGCAGTGATAGATGATGCACAGAGTGTTCTTAAGATCTAGTCCCTGCTGTATCAGGACTCCACAGAGCCATTCAAACCACACATAAGACCAGCAAGAGAGACCAGTATCAGTGGCTGTACATACAGAAACAACAGATAATGAGTCAACACACACAACACACACACCCCACACACACACACACACACACACACACACAAACACACACACACACACACACACAACACACAACACACATGACAACAGACACACACTACACACACGACTGTGTAATCAGCACAGTCCTAATAGACGCAACCAGTTTATGGAGTGCTCACCAGTGCATTAAGAACTAGCTGGCAGACAGACAACAGATTGCTGCGAGGTTGAGGTTATCCCAAAAGGGTGTTTGAGCTTTAATGTCAGACATATCCCTGTAATAACAGACAAACTGGTCTACCTCACATACACACTCAATTGAGTGTTTGTCGCCATTTTGTGAATTCTTGTTTGGTGAGTGGACCCCAGAAATCACAAACCATGGAAGGCAATGGATTCCATAGATGATGGAGTATTTTAGCCAGTTCCTAATTGGAATATGAAAATTTTGAATTGTTTTTTTTTCCTTTTGATGGCATAGAAAGGCCTTCTTCGCTTGTTCTCAGACAGTTCACACCTGCAGTAACAGTCAAAATTTGACACATACTACTCATCCAAGGGCTTTTCCTTATTTACTATTTTCTACAACTGTTAAAATAATAGTGGGAAGACATCAAAATATAAAATAACACATAGGAATCATGTAGTAACCAAAAAAATGGGCATAAACAACATCAAAATGTATTTTATATTTGAAGATCTCTTCAAGGTAGCCACCCGTTGCCTTGATGACAGCTTTCCACATTCTTGGCATCCTCAACAGCTTCATGATGTAACAGTGACACCTGGAATGTTTTCATTAACAGGTGTGCCTTGTAAAAGTTTAATTGTTTGAATTTCTTTCCTTCTTAATGCGTTTGAGCCATCAGTTTGGTGTTTGTGACAACGGTACAGTCATGCGGTGGTATAGCAGAAGATAGCCTATTTGGTAAAAGACCAAGTCCATATTATGGCAAGAAAGCTCAAATAAGCAAAGAGTAAATGACAGTCCATCGTTACATTTAAGAACTGAAGCGTCAGTCAGTGTGGAACATTTCAGAACTTTTAAAGTTTCTTCAAGTGCAGTCCGCAAAAACCATCAAGCGCATGATGAAACTGGCTCTCCATGAGGAGCGCCACAGGAAAGGAAGACCCAGAGTTACCTCTGCTGTAGAACAATAAGTTTCATTAACGTTCCAGCCTCAGAAATTGCAGCCAAATAAATGCTTCACAGAGGTCAAGTACAGACACATCTCAAAATCAACTGTTCAGAGGACTGCATGATCAGACCCTTCATGGCGGAACTGTTGAATGTAAACCACTACTAAAAGACACCAAAAAGAAGAATAGACTGCTGGCAAGAAACACGAGCAATTGGACAATAGACTGGTGGAAATCTTGTCCTTGGTCTGATGAGTCCAAATTTGAGATTTTTTGTTTCAAAAACGCCATGTCTTTGTGAGACGCAGAGTAGGGGATTAGCATTGAGCTCTGCATGTGTGGTATCCACCATGAAGCATGGAGGAGGAGGTGTGATGGTGTGGGTGCTTTCTGGTGACACTTGTCAGTGATTTATTTAGACTTCAAGGCACACTTAACCAGCATGGCTACCACGCATTCTGCAGCGATAACGCCATCCCATCTGGTTTGCGCATAGTGGGACTATCATTCTGTTTTGCAACAGACAATGACCCAACACACCTCCAGGCTGTGTACAGCTATTTGACCAAGAAGGAGCGTGATGGAAGTGCAATCAGATGACCTGGCCTCCACAGTCCCCGACCTCAACCCAATTGAGATGGTTTGGGAGGAGTGGACCGCAGAAGTGAAGGAAAAGCCGCCCCACAAGTTGGCCTACCAACATAACTCCTTCAAGACTGTAGGAAAAGCTTCCATGGGAAGCCTGGTTGAGAGAATCCCAAGAGTGGTGCAAAGCTGTCACAGGCAAAGGGTGGCTAATTTGAAGAATCTCAAATATAAAATAAATGTTGATTTGGTTTAACCATTTTTTGGTTACTACATGATTCCATTGTTATTTCATAGTTTGATCACTTCCCTATTATTCTACAATGTAAAAAATAGTAAATTGAATGAGTAGGTTGTGTCCAAACTTTTGATCTCTCTTTCTCTCTGTCCTCTCTGTCTCTCGCTCATTTCTCACTCTCACACAACA
This sequence comes from Salvelinus sp. IW2-2015, assembly GCF_002910315.2. Taxonomy (NCBI): domain Eukaryota; kingdom Metazoa; phylum Chordata; class Actinopteri; order Salmoniformes; family Salmonidae; genus Salvelinus; species Salvelinus sp. IW2-2015. The sequence continues at coordinate 12,749 of NW_019947213.1, read as the reverse complement.
CGCACGCACACACACGCTTTGGCAGGGACCAGTGTGTCGGTCAACCAAATGGTCCCAGGGGTGATAGTGGTTTGCCCTAACAGTGCCGTCCTCTGTGTGGTATGAACGTGGCATACAATATATTACATGATTGAGATATTGCATGGAAACAGTAGAATGACATAATCAGAAAGACAAGAGCTATAAAGGTCAGGTGTCATGTCTACACTGTGGCACTCTGTGGGCCTGCATTTTATCAAACCCCCACGCACATGTTCAGATCAGCTTTCCTTCATTTTAAACACTTTCTCAGCAGCAAGGAAATATCATGCAGCAACAGGACATGTGAATTATTATGTGGATTATAATTAGGGCCCTGTGTTTGGCTTATGTCACATGACCATGACATTGAACCTTTCAAGAGACTAAAACTGAAAAGAAATTTGTCTGAGGATGTTGCTTGACCATCGCATTAAAAGAAAAGGGAACAGTTTGTAGGGGTTTTTCATCGGGGCTAACCAAATCTGACATTTTAAGTGGAAATTACAAATTTAGCAGTCTTTAGAATCAACACTGTAGAGTATCATATAGTCAACGTACACTGTAACAGTATCATATAGTCAACGCACATGTGCATTCAACACTGTAACAGTATCATATAGTCATGCAACACTGTAACAGTATCATATAGTCATCAACACTGTAAAGTATCATATAGTCAATTTCGCGCACATGTACATCAACCCGTAACAGTTATTATATAGTCTACCACATGTACATCCAACACTGTAAACAGTATCAAATAGTCACCACAAATGTACATCAACACTGTACAGTATATATAGTCAACAACAGTTGTAACAGTATCATATAGTCAACCACATGTACATCAACACTGTAGCAGTTATTAATATAGTCAACAACACTGTACAGTATCATATAGTCATACCACATGTACTCAACACTGTAGAGTATCATAAGTCAACAACACTGTAAAAGTATCATCTAGTAACCACATGTACATCAACACTGTAGGCAGTATTCATATAGTCAACAAAACTGTAACAGTAATCAATAGTCAACCACATGTACACTCAACATGTAACAGTATCATATAGTCCAACAACACTGTAACAGTATCATATAGTCAACACATGTACATCACACTGTAACAGTATATATAGTCTACATCACTGTAGCAGTATCATATAGTCAACCAATGTAACAACATGTAACAGTATCATGATAGTCAACCACAATGTACATCAACACTGTAACAGTATTATAATAGTCAACCACATGTACATCAACATTGTAACGTAATCATATAAGTCATCAACACTTGTAACAGTTCATAATAGTCCACCAATGTCATCAACACTGTGTAAATTATCATAATAGTCCAACCACATGTTGCATAACATGTAACAGTATCATATAGTCAACAACACTGTAACAGTATCATATAGTAAACACATGTATCAACATGTAGCAGTATCATATAGTCAACAACACTGTAACAGTATCATATATCAAACACATGTACATCAACACTGTTAACAGTATCATATAGTCATCAACACTGTAAGCAGTATGCATATAGTCCCCAACACACTGTACAAGTAAGGCATATAGTCACCACATGTAACATCACACTGTAGCAGTTCATATAAGTCAACAACAACACTGTAACAGTATATATAGTCAACCACATGCACATCAACACTGTAACAGTATCATATAGTCCAACCACATGTACATCAACACTGTAACAGTTCATATAAGTCATACAAACACTGTAAACAGTATCATATAGTAACAACACTGTAACAGTACATATAGTCAAGCAAACTGTTAACAGTATCATATAGTCATCAACACTGTAACAGTATCATATAGTCATCAACACTGTAACAAGTATCATATAGTCCAACCACATGTACATCAACACTGTAACAGTATCATATAGTCAACGCCACATGTACATCAACACTGTATCAGTATCATAAGTCAACTAATGTACATCACACTGTAACAGTATCATATAGTCAACACACTGTAACAGTATCATAATAGTCAACCACATGAATCAACACTGTAACAGTATATTAGTCCTCACACTGTACAGTATCATATACGGTTTCCCCCCCAACCAACAAAAATGTACATCAACACTGTAACAGTATCATATAAGTCATACTAATGTACATCAACCTGTAACAGTAATCATATAGTCAACCACATGTACATAACACTGTAACAGAATTATATAGTCTAATAGCTGTAGCAGTATCATATAGTCAACTACATGTACATCAACACTGTTAACAGTATCATATGTCAACAACACTGTAACAGTATGATATAGTCACCACATGTACATCAACACTGTAACGTATCATATAGTCAACAAGGCT
>NW_019947213.1:0-10328 GCF_002910315.2 Salvelinus sp. IW2-2015 | reverse complement strand
TTTGTAAATACTGTATAGTGTACAAAATATATGACAGGAGGCAGATCCTACTCAATAATGCAGAGAGTCACAGGCAAGGCCATCAACATGGCCACCAGCCCTGTCATACTATAATTCCCATGAGGCCGTTGGGTCAGGCCATCAACATGGCCACTAGCCCTGTCAGACTATAATGCCCATGAGGCCGTTGGGTCAGGCCATCAACATGGCCACTAGCCCTGTCATACTATAATGCCCATGAGGCCGTTGGGTCAGGCCATCAACATGGCCACTAGCCCTGTCATACTATAATGCCATGAGGCCGTTGGGTCAGGCCATCAACATGGCCACTAGCCCTGTCAGACTATAATGCCCATGAGGCCGTTGGGTCAGGCCATCAACATGGCCACTAGCCCTGTCAGACTATAATGCCCATGAGGCCGTTGGGTCAGGTCATCAACATGGCCACTAGCCCTGTCAGACTATAATGCCCATGAGGCCGTTGGGTCAGGTCATCAACATGGCCACTAGCCCTGTCAGACTATAATGCCCATGAGGCCGTTGGGTCAGGCCATCACATGGCCACTAGCCCTGTCATACTATAATGCCCATGAGGCCGTTGGTCAGGCCATCAACATGGCCACTAGCCTGTCATACTATTAATGCCCATGAGGCCGTTGGGTCAGGCATCAAACATGGCCCAACTAGCCCTGTCAACTATAATGCCCATGAGCCGTTGGGTCAGGCCATCAACATGGCCACTAGCCCTGTCAGACTATAATGCCCATGAGGCCGTTGGGTCAGGCCATCAACATGGCCACTAGCCCTGTCAGACTATAATGCCCATGAGGCCGTTGGGTCAGGCCATCAACATGGCCACTAGCCCTGTCAGACTATAATGCCCATGAAGGCCGTCTGGGTCAAGGCATCAACATGGCCGACTAGCCCTGTCAGACATAATGCCAGAGAGTCCATTGCGTCAGGTCATCAACATGGCCACCAGCCCTGTCCATGACTATAATTCCCATTGAGGCCGTTGGGTCAGGCTACATCAACGATGGCCACAGCCCTGTCATACTATAATTGCCCATGAAGGCCGTTGGGTCAGGCCATCATCAACATGGCACTAGCCCTGTCATACTATAATGCCCATGAGGCCGTTGGGTCAGGCCATCAACATGGCCCCACTAGCCCTGTCATACTATAAATCCCATGAGGCCGTTGGGTCAGGCCATCAACATGGCCACTAGCCCTGTCATACTATAATGCCCATGAGGCCTTTGGGTCAGGCCATCAACATGGCCACTAGCCCTGTCAGTACTATAATGCCCATGAGGCCGTTGGTCAGGCCATCAACATGGCCACTAGCCCTGTCAGACTATAATGCCCATGAGGCCGTGGGTCAGGCCATCAACATGGCCACTAGCCCTGTCATGACTATAATGCCCATGAGGCCGTTGGGTCAGGCCATCAACATGGCCACTAGCCCTGTCAGACTATAATGCCCATGAGGCCGTTGGGTCAGGCCATCAACATGGCCACTAGCCCTGTCAGACTATAATGCCCATGAGGCCGTTGGGTCAGGCATCAACATGGCCACTAGCCCTGTCAGACTATAATGCCCATGAGGCCGTTGGGTCAGGTCATCAAACATGGCCACTAGCCCTGTCAGACTATAAATGCCCATGAGGCCGTTGGGTCAGGTCATCAACATGGCCACTAGCCCTGTCAGACTATAATGCCCATGAGGCCGTTGGGTCAGGCATCAACATGGCCACTAGCCCTGTCATACTATAATGCCCATGAGGCCGTTGGGTCAGGCATCAACATGGCCACTAGCCCTGTCATACTATAATGCCCATGAGGCCGTTGGGGTCAGGCTCATCAACATGGCCACTAGCCCTGTCAGACTATAATGCCCATGAGGCCGTTGGGTCAGGCCATCAACATGGCCAACTAGCCCTGTCAGACTATAATGCCCATGAGGCCGTTGGGTCAGGCATCAACATGGCCACTAGCCCTGTCAGACTATAATCCCATGAGGCCGTTGGGTCAGGCCATCAACATGGCCACTAGCCCTGTCAGACTATAATGCCATGAGCCCGTGGCCATGTTGATGGCCTGACCCAACGGCCTCATGGGCATTATAGTCTGACAGGGCTAGTGGCCATGTTGATGGCCTGACCCAACGGCCTCATGGGAATTATAGTATGACAGGGCTGGTGGCCATGTTGATGGCCTTGCCTGTGACTCTCTGCATTATTGAGTAGGATCTGCCTCCTGTCATATATTTTTGTACACTATACAGTATTTACAAAAGTATGTGGACACCCTTTCAAATTAGTGGATCCTGCTATTTCAGCCACACCCGTTGCTGACAGGTGTATAAAATCGAGCACACAGACATGCAATCTCAATAGATATAACATTGTCAGTAGAAAGGCCTTACCGAAGAGGTCAGTGACGTTCAACGTGGCACCATCATAGGATGCCACTTTTCCAACAAGTCAGTTAGTCTAAGTTTTGCCCTGCTAGAGCTTCCCCCGGTCAACTGTAAGTGATGTATTTGAAGTGGATACGTCTAGAACAACAACGGCTCAGCCGCGAAGTGGTAGGACACACAAGCTCACAGAWCGGGACCGCAAATCGCTAAAGCGCGTAGCGTGTAAAAATCGTCTGTYCTCAGTTGCAACACTCACTGCCGAGTTCCAAACTGCCTCTGAAAGCAACGTCTGCACAAGAACTGCTCATCGGGTGCTTYATGGAGTGATTAATCATGCTTCATGCCCATCATTTTAGAATGAGATATTTGACGAGCAGGTGTCCACATACTTTTGGTCATGTMGTTTTTTTGTGTGTGATTATTATTGGGTCTTCGACATTGGATAGTTAGGACTACAATAAAACATAATAAATAACTGACTCGATTCTCTTTGATCTATTTTGGCAGTCATCAAATATGGTTTCCATTTCATAGCAAGCTAATATAGCTACCTCATCATCAATTTATATTGCTGATATAAACGTCCGCATCAATAATTCTCCATGTTAATCRCTCTGAGAATAGATGTTCTAATATCTCTCCATGCATTTTCCTCAGGCACACAACCCTATAGCCCACAATTATCTCCATCGATACCCAACTCAGAGGAGACTAAAAGGCCCTGGAGAACACATTTATCTAGCATCTCATCATCCGTTCAATATTGCTCTGACAAGAGGAGGCCGATTGCCTGTGTGTGAAAAAAACCCAAGGCTCTAATATAGGTCCCAATAAGGTGTGTGTGTTTCTGTGTGTGTGTACGTGTGTGTACATGTGTGTGCACGTTTCCATGTGTGTGTGTGCATGTTTCCGTGTGTGTCTGTGTGTGTGAACACAGCCTAAGTGAACCCTACAGCCTGGATCTCCCGATCTCCTCCGTCCCACCCCTCTCTCTTCTACTTCTCCACTGCCCTCCCCTGTTTGAATTGCAAAGCAGTGCATTTTAAAGGCAGTCTGATAGATAAACTGAGAGCTGTTGAGCACATTTCCGGACAGTAGTCCATGTTATTATTTTGTAATTGTTTATGTACAGGGGAGATTAATTCAGGTAAAGGCTGGAGGATGGATGTGTCTCCCTGGGATTACTGCGTTTTACACGATGGTGCTTGTCTCATGGTGTGTTTCTGCAGTACCTGGCTGTACACTCGGGATATATTACACTGAGTGAGGTATGTTTTGTATTATGTGTGTGTGTGTGTGGTTTTTACTTGGTGTACTTCTGCTTTATACCCACTCTTCGGGGAACAAGAAGCAGGCTCATATGAGGTTGTGTGTGTGTGTGTGTGTCTACACACTGTCAGCGGTACTTTGTCTGAGCAGAGAAGGAAAGCTCTTAAAGAGGAATAGAAAAACCACCAGAGCTTGTGAGAATTGGCTCGGCAGGCAGTGATAGATGATCACAGAGTGGGTTCTTTAAGATCTAGTCCTGCTGTCATCAGGAATCACAGAGCCATTCAAAACCCACAATATAGACCAGCAGAGACCAGTCTCAGTGGCTGTACATAAGAAACAACAAGAAATGAGTTACACACACACACACAACACACACACACACACACACACACACACACACACACACACACACACACACACACACACACACACACAACACACACACAGACACAGACACACACACACACACAGACTGTGTATCACACATGGTCTAAAGACCAACAGTTTATGTTGCTCACCAGTGCATTAAGAACTAGCTGCAGACAGACAAACAGATTGCTGAGTGAGGTTTATCCCAAAAGGGTGTTTGAGCTTTATGTCAGACATTTCCTAAAACAGACAAATGTCTACCTCACATCACACACTCAATTGAGTGTTTGTCCCATTTGTGAATTCTTGTTTGGTGAGTGGACCCCAGAAATCCAACCATGGGAAGGCAATGATTCCATAAATGATGGAGTATTTGTAGCCAGTTCCTAATTGTGAAATATGAAATTTGATGTTCCTTTGATGGCATAGAAAGGCCTTCTTGCCTTGTCTCTCAGAATGTTCAACAACGCGTACCAGTCAAAAAATTGGACACACCTACTCATCCAAGGGCTTTTCCTTATTTATACTATTTTCTACACTGATGATAAAGTGAAGACATCAAAACTATGAAATAACACATATGGATCATGTAGTAACCAAAAAATGGTTAAACAAATCAAAATGTATTTTATATTTGAGATTCTCAAGGTGCCACGTGCCTTGATGACAGCTTTCCACATTCTTGGCATATCTCTCAACCAGCTCATGATGTACAGTAAACACCTGGAATGATTTTCAATAAACAGGTGTGCTTGGTAAAAGTTAATTTGTTGAATTCTTTCCTTCTTAATGCGTTTGAGCCAATCAGTTGTTTGTGGACAAGTACAGTATGGGTGGTATACAGAAGATAGCCCTATTTGGTAAAAGACACAAGTCCATATTATGGCAAGAAAAGCTCAAATAAGCAAAGAGAAATGACATCCATCGTTACTTTTAAGACATGAAGGTCAGTCAGTGTGGAACATTTCAAGAACTTTTAAAGTTTCTTCAGTGCAGTCGCAAAAAACCATCAAGCGCCATGATGAAACTGGCTCTCATGAGGAGCGCCACAGAAGGAAGACCAGAGTTACCTCTGCTGTAGACAATAAGTTCATTAACGTTACCAGCCTCAGAAAATTGCAGCCAAATAAATGCTTCACAGAGTCAAGTAACAGACACATCTCAAATCAACTGTTCAGAGGAGACTGCATGAATCAACCTTCATGGGGAACTGTTGCAATGAACCACTCTAAAAGACACATAAAAGAAGAATAGACTTGCTTGGCCAAGAAAACACGACAATGGACAATAGACTGGTGGAAATCTGTCCTTTGTGTCTGATGAGTCCAAATTTGAGATTTTTTGTTTCAACCGCCATGTCTTTGTGAGACGCAGAGTAGGGGATTAGATGAGCTCTGCATGTGTTTCCCACCATGAAGCATGGAGGAGGAGGTTGATGTGTGTGGGTGCTTTCTGGTGACACTGTCAGTGATTTATTTAGAATTTCAAGGCACACTTAACCAGCATGGCTACCACAGCATTCTGCAGCGATACGCCATCCCACTGTTTTGCGCATAGTGGGACTATATTGGTTTGCAAACAGGACAAATGACCCAACAACACCTCCAGGCTGTTAACAGCTATTGACCAAGAAGGAGGTGATGGAGTGCTGCATCAGATGACCTGGCCTCCACAGTCACCCGACCTCAACCCAATGGATGTTTGGAGGAGTTGAACCGCAGAGTGAAGGAAAAGCAGCCAACAAGTGCTCAACATTAACTCCTTCAAGACTGTAGGAAAAGCATTCCATGGAAGCTGGTTGAGAGAATCCCAAGAGTGTGCAAAGCTGTCATCAAGGCAAAGGGTGGCTATTTGAAGAATCTCAAATATAAAATAAATGTGATTTGTTTAACCATTTTTTTGGTTACTACATGATTCCATGTGTTATTTCATAGTTTGATCACTTCCCTATTATTCTACAATGTAGAAAAATAGTAAATTGAATGAGTATGTGTCCAAACTTTTGACTCTCTCTTTCTCTCTGTCTCTCTGTCTCTCGCTCACTTTCTCACTCTCACACACACGCACGCACACACACGCTTTGGCAGGGACAGTGTGTCGTGTCAACCAATGGTGCCAGGGTGATATGTGTTTGCCCTAACAGTGCCTCTCTCTGGTGGTGTATGATTGGGCATACATATATTACATGGATTGAGATATTGCCATGGAACAGTTAGAATGACATAATCAGAAAGAAAAGAGCTATAAGGTCAGGTGTCATGTCACACTGTGGCACTCTGTGGCCTGCATTTATCAAACCCCCACGCAACATGTTCAGATCAGCTTTCTTCATTGACCACTTTCTCACAGCAGAAATAATCATGCAGCAACAGACATCGTGAATTATTATGTGATTATAATTAGCCCTGTGTTTCGGCTATCATGTCACATGACCATGATGTGAACCTTTCCAGAGACTAAAACTGAAAGAAAATTGTCTGAAGATGTGCTGGACCATCGGACATTAAAGAAAAGGGAACGTTTGTAGGGGTTTTCATCGGGGCTAACCAAATCTGACATTTAAGTGGAATTACAAACTTTAGCAGTCTTTAGAATCAAACACTGTAGCAGTATCATATAGTCAACTACACTTAACAGATATATAGTCAAACCACATGTTGCATCAACACATGTAACAGTAATCATATAGTCATCAACACTTAACAGTATCATATATCATCAACACTGTAAACAGTACATATTAGTCAACCCAATGTACATCAACACTGTAACAGTATTATATAGTCTTACCACATGTACATCAACACTGTAACAGTATCATAAGTCTACCACATGTAAAACAAACATCAACACTTAACAGTATCATAATCAACAACAGTACATATCATATAGTCAACCACATGTTACATCAACACTGTAGCAGTATATATATAGTCAACAACACATGTAACAAGTATCATATAGTCAACCACATGTACATCAACACTGTAGCAGTATCATATAGTCACACACACTGTAAAGTATCATATAGTCAACCACATGTACATCACACTGTAGCAATCAATAGTCAACAACACTGTACATATCATATAGTCAACCACAGTACATCAACACTGTAACAGTATCATATAGTCAACAAACACTGTAACAGAAAATATCATATAGTCACCACATGTACATCAAACACTTAACAGTTTATATAGTCTACATCACTGTAGCAGTATCATATAGTCAACCACATGTACATCAACAACTGTAACAGTATCATATGTCAACCACATGACATCAACACTGTAACAGTATATATAGTCAACCACATGTACATCAACATTGTAACAGTATCATATAGTCATCAACACTGTAACAGTATCATATAGTCAACCACATGTACACACAACACTGTTAACTTATATATAGTCAACCAATGTACATCAACACTGTAACAGTATCATATAGTCAACACACTGTAAACAGTTATCATATAGTCAACCACATGTACATCAAACACTGTAGCAGATCATATAGTCAACAAACACTGTAACAGTATCATATTAGTCAACCACATGTACATCAACACTGTAACAGTATCATATAGTCATCAACACTGTAGCAAGATATCATATAGTCAACAACACATGGAACAGTAGCATATAGTCAACCACATGTACATCAACACTGTAGCAGTTATCATATAGTCAACAACAACACTGTAACAGTATCATATAGTCAACCACATGCACATTAAACACTGAGACAGTATTCTATAGTCAACCTACATGTACATCAACACACTTAACAGTATCAATATATGTCAAGTCAACACTGTAACAGTATCATTATAGTCAAACAACACTGTAAACAGTATCATATACTCAACAAAACACTGTAACAGTAATCATATAATCATCAACACTGTACATAGTCATATATCAATCATACACCACTGTAACAGTTCATATAGCAACCACATGTACATCAACACTGTACAGAATGTCAACAGTACATCACCTGAACAGTATCATATAGTCAAACTACTGTACATCAACACTGTAACAGTATCAATATAGTCACAACACTGTAACAGTATCATATAGTCAACCACATGTACATCAACACTGTAACGTATCATATGTCACAACACTGTAACAGTATATATAGTCAACCACATGTACATCAAACACTTTAACAGTCATCATATAGTCAACTACATGTACATCAACACTGTAAACAGTATCATATAGTCAACCACATGCTACATCAACACTGTAACAGAATTATATAGTCTACATCGCTTCAGTATCATAAGCAACACATGTAATCAACATGTAACAGATCATATAGTCAACAACACTGAACACGTATGTATAGTCAACCACATGTACATCACACTGTAACAGTATCATATAGTCAACAACACTGTAACAGTATGATATAGTCAACCACATGTACATCAACACTGTACAGTATCATTAGTCATCAACACTGTAACGTATATAGTCAACACACGTGACATCACACCTGTAACAGTATCATAAGTCAACTACACTTAACAGTATATATTAGTCAACACATGTACATCAACACTGTAACAGTATCATAAGTCAAACACACTGTAACAGTATCATATATGTCCACCACATGTACATCAACACTGTAACAGTCATATAGTCAACAACACTGTAACAGTATTCATTAATAGTCAACCACAATGTACATCAAACACTGTACAGTATCATATATCAACAACACTTAACAGTATCATATAGTCAACCAATGTACATCAACACTTAACAGTATCATAAGTCATAACACGTAACATATCATATAGTCAACCACGTTTGACATCAACACTTGTAACGTATCATATAGTCAACCACATGTACATCAAACTGTAACAGTATCAATAGTCAACCACATGTACATCAACACTGTAACAGTATCATATAGTCAACAACACTGTAACAGTATCATATAGCTCAACCACATGTACATCAACCTGTCAACATTACATAACATCAACACTGTACAGTATTAATAATAGTCAACCACATGCATCAAACATGTAAACAAATATATTAGTCAACAACACTGTAACAGTATCCATAAGTCAACCACTAGTAACATCAACACTGTAACAGTATCATATAGTTCATCAACACTGTAACAGTATTATATAGTCAACCACGTGTACTTCAACACTGTAACAGTATCAATATAGTAACACTTACATCAACACTGTAACAGTATTCATATAGTCAACCACATGTACATCAACACTGTAACAGTATCATATAGTTCAACAACACTGTAACAGTCTATCATATAGTCAACCACATGATACATCAACACTGTAAACATTATCATATAGTCATCAACACGTAACATAGTATATAGTCAACCACATGACATCACACGTTAACAGTATCATATAGTCAACAAGCACTGTAACAGATCATTAGTCAACCACAGTACATCAACACTGTAGCAGTATCATAATTCAAACAACACTGTAAACAGTATCATATATAACCACATGGTACATAACACACTGTACAGTATCATATAGTTATCAACACGTAACAGTATCATATAGTCAACCACATGACATCAAACACTGTAACAGTATCATATAGTCATCAACCACTGTAAACAGTATCATATAGTCATCACACTGTAACAGTATCATATAGTCAACCACGTGTACATCAACACTTTAACAGTATCATATAGTCATCAACACTGTAACAGTATCATATAGTCAACCACATGGACATCCAATCACTGTAACAGTATCATATAGTCTACATCACTGTAACAAATCATATAGTCAACCACATGTAACATCAACACTGTAACAAGATCATATAGCAACCACATGTACATCAACACTGAACAGTATCACATAGTCACCAACACTGTAACAGTATCATATAGTTCAACCACATGTACATCAACCACTTAACAGTATCATATAGTCAACCACATGTACATGCAACACTGTAACAGTATCATATAGTCAACCACATGACATCAACACTGTAACAGCATCATATAGTCAACCACATGTACATCAACACTGTAACAGTATCAATATAGTCAACCACATGTACATCAACACTGTAACAGTATGTATATAGTCTACATCACTGTAACAGTATCATATAGTCAACCCACATGACAATCAACACTGTAACAGTATCATATAGTCAAACCACATGTACATCAACACTGTAACAGTATCATATAGTCAACAACACTGAACGTA